>NC_092339.1:363660000-363855000 GCF_046630445.1 Rutidosis leptorrhynchoides
CCAAATTTAAACTTAATCTTTACATGATTTCGACACGATAAGCAAAGTCTGTAATGCTGAGTCTCAAAATTTTGAACTGTTTCATGTATTCAATTGACCTTCGATCATTCTCGACGATTCACGAACAACTATTTGTAAATAGATGCATACATATTTATATATATATATATATATATATATATATATATATATATATATATATATAATAAATTGAAAAATTATTTGAAATAATATATGATTTAATTGTTGGAAATAAAAATATAAAATGATATCAGTAAATCCAATATTATTAATTTAATATATAATATATAAACATGAGATTTGATAAGAATAATTTGTTATATCAAAATTATTAGTGTTATCTTTATTAATATTATGAATATCATTATTAGCAATATTATTAATAATTATCATTATACTTGTTAGTAATATTATTAATGATATTTTTATTTTTATCATTTGTAACGACCCTGGATTTTCCAACATTTATTTATTAATAATTGTTATTATTAATACTTGTGATTTAACGAATGTATGTTATTACATTTACTTGTTGCCATGATTGCCCGTACTTGACTTTAAATGCCCGAAACGTCTTTGTGACACACGTACATTACACGAATAATATTTTCAAATATTATTTACATTCATGATTAAGTTTTATTAATCATTTTAATTAACTATGGTTATTAGTTAGTTACTTGGGCTTTAATTGGATTTATTTGTTAATTAATTGAACTTGGGCTTTTATTAGTGTTATGGACTCATGATATTGGGCTTATAAGCCCACCCTACATTTTAAATGGATTCTTTAGCCCATTCTTGCATGTAAGTATCACTTTAGAAACAAACTAGTTAGTTAACTTTGTTTAGAATCTTATTACTTGTTGTTCCCATGCAAGCTCACCCATTAACCAACTTTAAGGACAATTGCATGCAAGTAACTAGTGAACAAAACCCTCCCTCTTCTTTTCCCCCAAAACTGTCAACTATGATGCATACAAGGGAGGTTGTTTAATATTTTTTTTTTACATTACTTAGCTACTAGTTTTTCTCTCACACTTCATTCATTCCAAACACACACTTACTTGCATACTTTTTTTCTCTCTTTTCTCTCTAAACTTTGTAAGTTACAAGATTTCTTTTATCTTCCTTTTTCTTTACAAAAACCGAATCCAACATGCATCATCATCATTCTTTGTTGTTAACTTGTTACTTGTCTTTGATAAGTTACTTACTAGTTGTTATTATTTACTAATTATTAAGAATCAAACTTGTTAGTTTGATTCTTCATATCAACTTGTTCTTACAAGACATACAAGACATAAACTTTCTAGTTTATGATCTACACTTAACACTTGTTTAAAGATCAAAGTTCATGTGTTGAAATCATACTTGTGAATCATGTTTGTAAACTTAAAAGTTTACTTTCTTAAATATCAAACTTAGGCTTGAATCTTTAAAGTATGAACCACCATGAATTATTTACTTGTTTACTTAGTTTATTACTTCATATTATGCACTTTAAATTCATGTTTGTTGGTTAAAATTGGTCAAGTGTTACTAGTTAACTTTGATCTCATTTATCTTGAACAAAAGTTAACTTTAAAAGTTCAAGAACATGTAAGTAAGTTTCTTTAATTATAACTTTGTACACTTATGTTAGATCTAGACTTTTGAGTCTTGGATCTTCAAGATCAAACTAAGAACTATGTTCTACAACTTAAGATCTTGATTTCATAAGTTCACTTTCAAGTTTGTAACTTATTATTAGTTTTAAAGTTCATGTATGTGTTAGATCTAAGACTTTGATGTAACTTTGGTTCATCAAAACATTTGCAACACTTAAGTGAGTTGTGCTTCATATCTTAGACTTACACTTGGGTTATGATGGTCAAACCTTGGTGAAAATGATGCAAACACATCAACGAGTTGTACACTTGAAGCTATATGCATCAAGGATGAGAACCATGATAAGCATCGAACACCGAGAACCACCGGAACCTACTGACCCTACGGTTCTACTATTTCTGTGTCTGACCCGTATGACCTGGGCTACTATAATTATTATTTTCAGATAGCTCTGTTCGAGTAGATAACTTTTCATATAGGACTCATCTTAATCCGAGTTACGGTTTAGGATTTATGGCCCTCCGATCGTCACTATGTCCATTTAATGTTGTGCTAAAAGTTCTGACCTACTCGCACTTAGACCATCGCCACGGTCAAACGAAGACGAGTTTGCTTCTGTAATTTTACCACAACTAAAGGACTCATATATGGAGCCATGGCCACTGGTCTCACCTTATTTCAGTAGGTATAGAGGCCGTGGTGACTAACCGAACTCAGCCTTTGTTTTAAACTACTTTAATGAACGAAACTTACTTTACACCTTTTGTTTGATGATGAGTGATGATGACCCTTAAGACCTTATTTACATACTTTTAAAACCTATTCGGATGATTTACTAACTTAGTACTATTTGACTTAGGTTGAGGACCCGTTTGGACAACCTTCATTACTTGCTTACTTTCCGAGTCATACTTTACCGCTACATTATCATTGTGAGTTATAGCATTCCCTTTTTACTTTAAATTATTTTGGGAACTGAGAATACATGCAGATTTTATGTTTTACATACTAGGCACGAGTACTTAAACTTATATATGTGTGGGTTATACAACGGTAGAAACATTCCCTTTAGCTCGGTAACGTTTAGTCATTGGTTTTTGAACCGGTGAACGCGAATCTTAGATATGGATCCATAGGGTTTGACATCCCCACTCGGGCTAGTAGCCTAGCATTTAACGAGTGTTTAATACTTCGTAGACATACGCACTTGCCAAGTGTACTTTCAGGGGGTATAAGCGTTAAGTTAGTTACCAAGTTCCCACGGTTAACATATACTTTATCTTACTGTTTTGAAACGCTCTTTGTAGCACGAAAATCTCGTGGCCTACCTTACATACTGTTATACTTAAACTATAGCTCACCAACCATTGTGTTGACGTTTTTAAGGATGTTTTTCTCAGGTGCTTAAGGTTTGCTTCCGCTGTGTACTAGTCTTGCCGTAGACACCCGCTACTCTAGTGTTATCACCGCATGAACTACTTTATCTTGCATTCAAACTTAATTACATTTGAAAATATGTTTTGTAACGACCTAAAAGTCATATACATTTATTCATGCTTGCTATTCGTAGAAGCATACTGTTAGTGTAAAACAATTGATGTCGGTTATGACGTCATCTTTTTATCGTGAATGCAACTTCTTTTGAAACAGCATATAGTACTTAACCTTGTAATGATCCTGTTGTTGATGATTCGTACACGATGGTTTTGTACGGGGCATCACATCTGGTATCAGAGCATTGGTTGTAGGGAATTAGGTTGCATTAGTGAGTCTAAGACCGACCCGAGTAGGATTCACTAATAGGACTAATCTACAACTTGCTAGTTTACTTGTTTCCGCTGAACTTACTGCATGCTGCTGCTTACTTTTACTGCTATATGCCGTATGATATTACATGATTTCCCTACTGTATGATATTACTTGCTTTCGATTGCATGCTACTTCTGTACGATTCGTTATTATTGCCATGCTACTTATTGTTATACATGATTTAAACTGTTGGCCTAATACGTGCTTACTTTATGACTTACTGACATGGAAAATTTATTTTTCCTTGTTCAGATGTCGGATACTCCACCTGCTATCATTTTGGGCAGTTCAGACTCGTCAGCCACCCCACCTGCTGCTGCTGCCGACACACCGATCCAGCTACCCACGAGTGACCCCGACACTTCATCTTCCGGGACTAGCAGCCAGGCGCCTACCCTAGTGGTTACTTCTAGTGGAGCCCAGGACCCTTAGGAGATTCCAGCTCCATCTGCCCCCGGACCCTCAGGATCACAGCCCCTCAAGATAAAGCATGAACTACTTTATCTTGCATTCAAACTTAATTACATTTGAAACTATGTTTTGTAACGACCTTAAGGTCATATACATTTATTCATGCTTGCTATTCATAGAAGCATACTGTTAGTGTAAAACAATTGATGTCGGTTATGACGTCATCTTTTTTATCGTGAATGCAACTTCTTTTGAAACAGCATATAGTACTTAACCTTGTAATGATCCTGTTGTTGATGATTCGTACACGATGGTTTTGTACGGGGCATCACATTTGGTATCAGAGAATTGGTTGTAGGGAATTAGGTTGCATTAGTGAGTCTAAGACCGACCCAAGTAGGATTCACTAATAGGACTAATCTACAACTTGCTAGTTTACTTGTTTCCGCTGAACTTACTGCATGCTGCTGCTTACTTTTACTGCTATATGCCGTATGATATTACATGATTTCCCTACTGTATGATATTACTTTCTTTCGATTGCATGCTACTTCTGTACGATTCGTTATTATTGCCATGCTACTTATTGTTATACATGATTTAAACTGTTGCCTAATACGTGCTTGCTTTATGACTTACTGACATGGAAAATTTATTTTTCCTTGTTCAGATGTCGGATACTCCACCTGCTATCATTTTGGGCAGTTCAGACTCGTCAGCCACCCCACCTGCTGCTGCTGCCGACACACCGATCCCGCTACCCATGAGTGACCCCGGCGCTTCATCTTCCGGGACTAGCAGCCAGGCACCTGCCTCAGTGGTTACTTCTAGTGGAGCCTAGGACCCTTCGGAGATTCCAGCTCCATCTGCCCCCGGACCCTCAGGATCACAGCCCCGCTCCGGTGAGATTGTGATTCCCGCGGAGTTCGGGGAAGGTCCTTTCCGTAACCGGTATCACCATTGGTGCCGACGCGCTCCTGATGGACGTCTCATTCCGATCAGACCCACTAGGTACAGACAGATGATGGCCGCTCAAGTACGACCAGTTCAGCCACCCGTACAGCCACCACATGATTCGGACGACCCGTCATCCACTGATGCTTCATCCGACGACACCTCCTCAGATGACTCCAGTGATGATGAGGACCCTGCTGATGTACCTATTCAGCCACCCTCCACCCCGCCGAAGAAGCAGTATCACTTCGATGGTACCTCATTCCAGGGATCAACGGAGGACGAGCCTTCACCGACGCGTTTGGTCGACGTCGTAGGGTTACTGCTCATAAGCGGCTTGTGCCGTACTCTGCCGACCCACAAGTGCGTAAGGTACCCCGTTACATACTGACCACCCGTACCACCGGCACCACCCGCACCCCCAGCACCACCTGCCCCACCATCTCCCACTGTCGAGGAATTGACAAGGGAGGTGGAGACCCTCCGAGCTCGAGTTGCTGAGCTAGAGGACCAGATGGCCCATGTTATGGACATCGTACACCCACCACCACCGTAGGATTTTTGTATTTAGATTTCATTATGTAATCTAGTTGTAGTTTTATGTTTCACTTATGTATTGTACGAACTTATTCAGATGTATGAAACTTATTATTATTAATGAATGGAACTTTGCATTATTTAATTCTTGCACGATGTTCTATTTACATTACTGTACGATGATTCTGTGGTATTTGTACCTAGATGCGTTATTTAATAACATGTGATGTTTTGATTCCATGTTGGTTACTATATATTGTATTATTACTATTTGAATGCTGGATTTTGACTTGAGTTAAAACTTTTGTTTAGAACACCATGGCTAACGGTCGATCCGCACCTACTGCTGCTCAAATTGAAGAGATGATCCAAGAACGTGTAGCCGCAGCCATTGCAGAAATGCAACCCCAAGCTCCACCGCCACCACCACCAGTTATTCAACCCATTCGAAATGGGTGTACTTACAAGGAATTCCAGAGCTGTAAACCACATAACTTTAGCGAAACCGAGGGACCGGTTGGTCTCACCAGATGGTTCAAGAAACTTGAATCAGTATTCCGAGTTAGCAACTGTTCGGAGGACAACAAAACCAAATTTGCTTCTTGCACGCTGTCTGACGGCGCGCTCACGTGGTGGAACACAATGGCACAGGCACAAGGCATTGATGAGGCGTATGCTACGCCATGGGAAGAATTTAAGTGTGCCATGATTGAGGAGTATTGCCCAAGAACCGAAATCCAAAAGATGGAAATGGAATTCATGCAGTTAAAGGCCGTTGGGAACGACCTTGATGGTTACAACAGGAGATTTTTGGAACTAGCCCTGATGTGTCCGACAATGGTCACCCCGGAATTCAAGCGAATGAAAAGGTACTTCTGGGGACTCCCTAAGAGCATTAAAGGAAATGTCACCTCGTCCAAACCACCAAATATTCCCGAAGCGATGCGCATGGCGCATACTTTAATGAATCAAATAACCATCGATGAACCGGAGAAAACTAAGTCTGAAGCGGGTACTAGTGAGAAGCGCAAATGGGATAACCACAACAACAACAACAACAGGGGAAGGAACTATGAACAGAACCCGGCGAAACGACATGAGGGTTTCAGAGGAAACAACAATGGTGGAAACCCCAACCCCAACAACAACACTAACTCTAACCTGAACTACAAGGGAACCTTACCACAATGCAAGAGGTTTTACAAACACCACACTGGATATTGCAATGTTGTCTGCGAGAAGTGCCAATGGACTGGGCATGTTGGAAAAGACTGCAAGGTCACCACTTTGAATGGGAAGCCGAACACCAACGGGCCGAAGAAATGTTATGAATGCGGGCAGATGGGCCATTTCAGAAATGCGTGTCCAAATAAGCGAAAAGATGGCGGACCACCGCGCGCTAGAGCTTTCAATGTTAATGCAAGGGACGCACGCGAAAACCCCGACTTGGTGACAGGTATATTCAAAATCAACAATCTTTTAGCTTCTGTCTTGTTTGATACTGGTGCGGATAGAAGTTATGTATGAAGACATTTTTGCGATAAGATTAATTGGTCTTTAGTCCCGTTAAAAGAGAGTATGCTTGTCGAGGTAGCCAATGGAAAACTTGAGAAAGTTGACCATATTAGTCGAGGAGCTATTATCAACATAGCTGGTGCAGATTTCGAAATTGATTTAATACCTATCAAATTGGAAAGTTTTGACGTGATCGTCGGTATGGATTGGTTGAGCAAGATAAGGGCCAATATTATCTGTGGAGATAAAGCTCTTCGTATACCATAAGGAGATGGCGAGCCACTGGTTATCTATGGAGAGAGATGTACCTCGAAGTTGAACCTCATTAGTTGCGTGAAAGCGCAAAAGATTATGAAGAAGGGACGTCTTGCTGTCCTAGCGCATGTGAAAACAGTAGAAACTGAGGTGAAGAGCGTGAACGACGTTCGAATTATGAACGAATTTTCCGATGTCTTCCCAGAGGAATTTCCTGGATTGCTGCCGCAGAGAGCAGTAGAGTTTCAGATTGATTTAGTGCCAGGAGCTGCACCTGTAGCTCGCGCACCTTATAGACTAGCACCTTCCGAGATGCAAGAATTACAAAGTCAACTACAAGAACTACTTGATCGAGGATTTATCCAACCAAGCTTCTCGCCTTAAGGCGCACCTGTGTTGTTTGTAAAGAAGAAGGATGGATCCTTCCGTATGTGTATCGACTACCGTGAACTCAACAAATTGACAATCAAGAATCGGTATCCTCTTCCTAGAATTGACGATCTTTTTGATCAACTACAAGGATCGAGTGTTTACTATAAGATTGATTTGCGATCCGGTTATCACCAGCTGAGGGTGAAAGAATGCGACGTGATGAAAACTGCATTCAGGACTCCTTATGGTTATTATGAGTTTCTCGTGATGCCATTCGGTTTAACAAATGCACCTGCCGTGTTCATGGACCTCATGAATCGTGTCTGCAAGCCGTACTTGGATAAGTTTGTTATCGTCTTCATAGATGATATCCTCATCTACTCTAACGGCGAAGAAGAGCATGAGCAATACCTCTGACTAGTACTTGAACTCTTAAGACAAGAGCAACTTTACGCCAAATTCTCCAAGTGTGAATTTTGGTTGAAGGAAGTTCAATTTCTGGGTCATGTTGTGAGCGACCAGGTATCAAAGTTGATCCCGCCAAGATTGAAGCTATCAGCAAGTGGGAGACCCCCACTACTCCGACTCATATTCACTAATTCCTAGGTCTCGCCGGTTACTACCGAAGGTTTATTGAAGGATTTTTTCTGATTTCGCATCCTTTGACCGCGCTGACTCACAAGGGCAAGAAGTTCATTTGGGAACCCGCACACGAATCAGCATTTCTGTAAGACTCTAATCAGTTTGTACAGCAGTGTAAATATGTTACATAGAGTGTGGGTGATGTTGTGCAGTTAAACAGAAGTCACTGAGTGAGCTGAGCCTAGTGCGCGCCGTGCACACTAAAGGGAGCGCGCCGCGCACCCTTACTGTAGCCGGGTTCCAGCTTTTTAAATCAGATATTTTGATGGGCATTTTGGTAAATTCACTTATGGACGGGTTAAAGACAGATAGGTCAGTTTGTGGAGCACCATTACTCTATTATCAACAACCTTATCACTTTAACTTTAATTCTAGAGAGAGATTGTGATTTTTGAGAGAGAAAGCTTAAATCCAAGAGGAAGGAGCTTGTTTTGGGTTAAAGTTCAAGCATTAAAGTCGTTCATCTTATCTCTAGCTTCGTTGTGGTAGTTGTGGTATGTTCTAATTTTATTTTCCTTACTTTGATTTAGTGTAAGGGTTAGGGTTTGAGTAAATGATGAACACAAAACCCATTATTGGTGATTTTGGGTATTCTTGGGTAAAATTGAGTCTTGAATACTAATTGGTGACTAGTCTAGGGTTTCAAAGTATTAAATGATGTTTATGAACCCTAATTGGTGAGTTAATTGCTAACACACCTAGTTATTTAGTAAATGGGTGTTGGTTAGTTAGTGGATGACCCGAAATGGGTGTGTTGTCTTAAAATGGTTATTTGGGTAATAAATTGACCTAGTTTGGAAAGATGGGTATGAATTACCCTAATTATGTATTAGTTGGTGTTGTTGGACCTTAATCACTAGCTTTTAAGTGATTAGTGGTGGTCTTGACTTTAATTGGGCGGTTTTGGTATAAATGGGCGATTTAATACATTAAGTCATTAAATGCTCATGTATAAGTGTTAGTATTGAGTCCACTTAGCATGTGTGTTGATCAAGTACTTATTATATTAGGTACTTTGCTTTGAAGCTTGTGGTGGTTGAAATCGTCATCTAATTGTTAAGGTGAGTGGAATAATTATATGCGTATGTATATAATGTATCTATTTGTTGTAGCGTGAAAGGTGTAGTGTCGAGGTGTTAAGACACCATGTTTCACGTGAAGGGTGTAGCATCGAGGTGTTAAGATGCCACTCGGGTGTAGCATCGAGGTGTTAAGATGCCACCTAGGAGTGTAGTGTCGAGGTGTTAAGACACCACTCCGTAAAATAATGAGTGTTGCATCGAGGTGTTAAGATGCCACTCGGGGTGATGTGCCGAGGTGTTAAGGTGCCACCCTAGGGGTTAGTGGTGCGAGGTGTTAAGTGCCCTAATGGATGTTATGAACACCGATGGCGTTTTCGCGAGCGCCGTTCCCTTGTAGTATTGGTCGACCATGGTTACTTGTGTTGTAAGCATATTATATCATTTCGAGTTATATTATTATGCGGTTGTTGCTAGCTTGTGGTATTGGAGATTATAGCTTGTTAATGCGACGATAAGCTAATTGTGTTGCTAGCATGTTTGCGGTTTGTGTAAGTGTATGCAAGTAGGTATAATTATATATGTGTTCGTATAATTATTGCATTCACTAAGCTTTGCTTACCCTCTCGTTGTTTACCATTTTATAGGTTCGGTTTTGGACAAGGGTAAGGGCATCGTATTGGACTAGAGATCCCGCTTGATGCTAGGGGACGCTTTTGGCTTTAGTAGCTCTTGGAGTTTGACCGGTAGTTGGGTAGTTTAATCCCAAACGCCATGCTCATTGTGTAGTTTGGAACTTAAACTTTTTGGTGGTCGAAACTCTAAACTTGTATTAAACTTGTATTTTGGGTCGTGTGGGCCTCGCTTGTAAAACATCATTTTTATGTTTGATTCGTGTTAGTTTTACATATATAAGTTTGTTGTGAAAAGCGTTCGGTCTAAAAATGTCGGGAAGTGGTCCATCTTTTTGTGTGTTAAAAACAGTTCGGACAGAAGCTGGAGTGCTCTGTGCGCGCCGCGCACTACAGGGGATGCGCGCCGCGCACTCCCCTGTCCAGCAGCTTTTAATTTTTTTTTTTTGGGACTGTTTATGGTCGGTTATCGGGTTGGGTTGTTACAAGTGGTATCAGAGCATGGTCTAAGGGATTTAGGCGACTTGAGATAGGTGCCTAGACTTAGACTTTAATGTGTATGCGCTTTTTGCGGGACTTGTAGGAGACGGGTCGGACCGGGGATTTGGTTAGTGCTTAGGTCTATGTGAACTAACCTTGCACTAATCGTTTTGTGTTGTTTTAGCAATCATCAAGCGAGATAGACGTTGTACTAGCAAGTTAATGCGACGTGCTCGCATAACAATGATTAGCTACCATTGTTACGGGTTCAAGACGTGTCAAACAAGCAATGTATGACGAGTATCAACCAAGATGGGGCGGTGTGGTATATGTATGTCGTTCCTTTTCGTTTCGTTGTTTAATCTATATGCATTCTTTAGAATGAAGACGGAAGATGGAACCGGAACGGACGCGCCTATTCATGAGGGGAAGGATGAGTTAACATTAAGGATTGAGGCAGAGTTCGAACGCTATATCTTGATTTTCACCAACAAGGTTAAGCAAGTTCTCCAAGAGTCGTTCGAGGGAATAGTGACGTAGATGGTCCGAGACCGAGTGCCTAAGGTCGTGAAGGAAGATTTAGAAAAGAGGTTTCCTAAACCTCAAGGTGACGGTGACGAAGGAGCAACTATGGGGATTGAATCTCATGCTTCAAAATTTGCTGATCACTCTTTGGTTAAGAGAAAGTTAGAATCAAGAAGTGCTCCTAGTAAAAGGGCGAGAAGTACGCCCGGAGGTGTTGAAAAAGTGAAGAAGAGGAGTAAGACATGTTATGGGCCTACGTGCTTTCGGTGTGGAGGACGAGGTCATTTTGCACGGGATTGTACGAGTGTACCTTTAAGCACGATCAAGTGCTTTATTTGCCAAAAGAAGGGATACCATAAGTCGGAGTGTTCCGAATCATTTGTAGATCGGGTTAGGAGGTTAGAGCGTGACTATCTGATGATCAGTGGAGCGCAAGGGTCCAACGATGATGTTTCAGGTATTTTCGTCTTTGGTACAAATATGCCTTATTATTGTTTATTTGTGCCGATGGATTCGTGTATGTATTAGGGACTTAAACTTTGCTTCGAGATCTATTTAGACTCAAGTGAACTCGGTGAAGATTCGGTTTGTTGATGGTTTTGATGATAGTGCACCAGGGTAGCGCCTGAGTCGTTGACTCGTGGAAACGCGCCCTGGGGACGAATGCATAGTGGTAATACGTAGTATTGATGCGGGTGACATTCCTAATGGAAACACCCTATGATGACATTTGTATTGATGGACGAGGGCGTAAGACTTGGTGCAACCAAGCATTTCTTAGTGATAGGGTAAATGAATCCACTAAGCCATGAGAACGAACTTTGGCGTTAGGTTGTGAGCGCGTGTTCGCGTTTGTAGTGAAGTGGGTGAAACCCTTGAGAGCATGTGTGTATCGTTGATCGGATGCTTTCGTAGTGGTAACGGGTAGAAAGGATTTGATAGTTGGAAAAGTCTACCTTGCGGGTAGCGGTAATTTCGTTCTAAAAGGATACGTGTTATGTGGACATTGTGTCATCACTTTAGTGGCGCAATCGGGTGACGGTAGACGTTAGTATTCATTATTATCGAATTGAGCTCTCGAGAATTCAGGAAGAGGGACCGACGCCAAGTATGGTCATGTACGACGGTAAATAGCGAAATCGTTTGACTTTGTAATCTTGACGATTTGATTTAGGAACGAGGTTCTACGTTGGGAAGTTGGTAGTGTTACATCAAAGAAATTGTGTCGACTTTATTAGGATTTATATTCCTACCGAGGAAGCGTAATGGGATTTGAGAAAGGGTACGATGCCTCATTGTCGTATAGTTTGGGTAGTAGTTACAAAATAGCCATTTTGTGTACTACGAGGAAATTAGATATATGTGTTTATTTGGGGTCATCTCTCTGTTGACCGCGTTTGACTTGTGATAGGTGATGAGGGATATCCGGAAGGATTAACTCTTCGTTACCACCCTTGGTTGTGATGGATGGCAAGCGGCTCTCGGGAAGAACCGTTACTTGTATATTTACGATTTTAATTGCCCGTAGGAATTGTGCACATAGCCGTTTTGTGCACATGGTTGTGAGTAATAGTCGGTTTTACTCACACATTGGTATTAATAGTGCGGTAGCCGTGTTTCACACACATATTGTTGGTAGTGTTGCAATAGCCCTTTTTGTGCACTACGAATATATCACGATAGCCGTTTTTGTACACCTTGAGTTTTGTATTGAATAACCTTCTTATTGTTAGTATTGAAAACTACTGGTTGTATACGCCGGTGGTTCGGTCATGAGGACCATGTTGTGTGACTAGTGATACAATAGCCGTGTTCTGATCAAATACTTGTGGTAGATGTGTATTAGCCGTGTATGCGTACTAAGAGGGGTGTTAGGTGGAAGGTGTTATCCGTAAGGATTCATTTTTACTTGGGCTTCATCTTTTGGGTTGTTGACATTAGGTTGAGACTTGGTGGTTTTTAGCATTGTACTTGGTAAGGGTACGCTAGGGGATTGATATCTTGGCACGAGATCGGTTAAGTTCTTCCCGATATAAGGGATTGAGCTAACTTTGTACTCGGACTTGTGGACTTTAGTAAATTGCGGGTGACAATTTGGTTATTAATGACGACTCTTAGAGAATGATTGCCTAGAGAAGTTGGAAGAATACGTGACAACTTCGCGTATTCTAAGTGATCATTATAGACTTCGGATGTTGTGTGTATTGCACGTTTCGAAATGCGTGCAAGTGTGCATTTAGTTATTGGAATAATCGTTGAATTAATGATTAATTGACGATTCGATTTCAATGGCGGTTTTGTGATTGTGTGGCGAGTGTTGTATGCTCTTGACGGCCACTCTTTTCTTTTATGATTTTGGCGGTGTACGCGGTGTGCCGTTCTAGAGGCATTTCCATTAATCGCGTTCGTGTTCGAGTAGAGTCTTGGTGGTTGACTATCTTTATGTATGTAGGTAACCGGGTTAATGGTTAGGACCAAGTTGGAAAGGTGTAAGCCTTGGTGTTCCAAGCGCCTCCTTAGTGTTGAGATGGAATATAAGTAGACTAGCTATGCGGCCTAGGTGGATAGTGACTAGCAGGTGCCGCTAGGAAGTCATGGGTGTCGAGCCGTAAGGTTCGTTAGATTTGTGTGACCGCGTGTAGTTAGGTGACGTGTGACATCAGGAGTAGACCCCGTAAGGGTCGAGTCTGGGAGACTCGGTGTTAGTAATCGGAGTTGGATAACACAACGTCAGGTGCCTCCTTATACCTACTAGTGTAACTTTTGACCCCGATGATGTGATTGCTTTGATTTTGGGTACCGGTGAGAAACTCGAATTTACAACGGTGGTATAGTGTGATGTTTAGCGAGCGTTTACACTCAAATGATTTGAAAGACCGAGGTTCGAATATCTTATAGCGAGTCCTTGGAAGGATTATTTAGTATGACCAACGCCGGAGAATGCGGAAAAGTTCCTATCTAGTAGACGTGATGAGCGAACGGGTGTCGCTCATTTAGGAAAGGAAAGCTTCGATGGTCTTCGAAAAATCCCCAAGTTGGACTTTGGAGTTAATTGCGAAGGTAGTTTGCGACGTGAGACGGTATGGTGAAGTTCCCGATAGAGGGATACGAGAGATTTTCGAAAAGTGTCGGGATGATTCCCGAATATTCCACGATTTATAGGCGTGACGACAATGATTATCGGTGGATTGTACTACTTTTAGGACGATTGTGGAGTGTAGGGTACGAGTTTGGATACTCGGCGTAAGAGAAAACGGTTGTAGTTATTGGGTCTCGTGGGTTGGTTACCCAATATCGTGAAATGATGGAGTGCTATGGCTTTTGGAAAGATATATTATGATGTTTTCGCGGTGTATTTCCGAGTGAGTGGTGAGAATTTTGATCGAATGGAAGTGTGAAGTACGGTTGTTGTATTATGATGCGTTAGTGTACGAAGTGAGAACCCGGATGAGTGATTGCTACAAGTGTAATTCCGCATTGGAGACGGAAATGTTCAAGGTAGAGTGCTTAACTTCAAGTATTTGGTGCGGATCACGAGGACGTGATCCAATCTAAGTGGGGGAGAGTTGTAAGACCCTAATCAGTTTGTACAGCAGTGTAAATATGTTACATAGAGTGTGGGTGATGTTGTGCAGTTAAACAGAAGTCACTGAGTGAGCTGAGCCTAGTGCGCGCCGCGCACACTAAAGGGAGAGCGCCGCGCACCCTTACTGTAGCCGAGTTCTAGCTTTTTAAATCAGATATTTTGATGGGCATTTTGGTAAATTCACTTATGGACGGGTTAAAGACAGATAGGTCAGTTTGTGGAGCACCATTACTCCATTATCAACAACCTTATCACTTTAACTTTAATTCTAGAGAGAGATTGTGATTTTTGAGAGAGAAAGCTTAAATCCAAGAGGAAGGAGCTTGTTTTGGGTTAAAGTTCAAGCATTAAAGTCGTTCATCTTATCTCTAGCTTCGTTGTGGTAGTTGTGGTATGTTCTAATTTTATTTTCCTTACTTTGATTTAGTGTAAGGGTTAGGGTTTGAGTAAATGATGAACACAAAACCCATTATTGGTGATTTTGGGTATTCTTGGGTAAAATTGAGTCTTGAATACTAATTGGTGACTAGTCTAGGGTTTCAAAGTATTAAATGATGTTTATGAACCCTAATTGGTGAGTTAATTGCTAACACACCTAGTTATTTAGTAAATGGGTGTTGGTTAGTTAGTGGATGACCCGAAATGGGTGTGTTGTCTTAAAATGGTTATTTGGGTAATAAATTGACCTAGTTTGGAAAGATGGGTATGAATTACCCTAATTATGTATTAGTTGGTGTTGTTGGACCTTAATCACTAGCTTTTAAGTGATTAGTGGTGGTCTTGACTTTAATTGGGCGGTTTTGGTATAAATGGGCGATTTAATACATTAAGTCATTAAATGCTCATGTGTAAGTGTTAGTATTGAGTCCACTTAGCTTGTGTGTTGATCAAGTACTTATTATATTAGGTACTTTGCTTTGAAGCTTGTGGAGGTTGAAATCGTCATCTAATTGTTAAGGTGAGTGGAATAATTATATGCGTATGTATATAATGTATCTATTTGTTGTAGCGTGAAAGGTGTAGTGTCGAGGTGTTAAGACACCACGTTTCACGTGAAGGGTGTAGCATGGAGGTGTTAAGATGCCACTCGGGTGTAGCATCGAGGTGTTAAGATGCCACCTAGGAGTGTAGTGTCGAGGTGTTAAGACACCACTCCGTAAAATAATGAGTGTTGCATCGAGGTGTTAAGATGCCACTCGGGGTGATGTGCCGAGGTGTTAAGGTGCCACTGATGTCGAACGAGGTGTATATAAAATAGTTTATATTTTACTAGGAAATACTATTAAATACGATACAATTTTACACAAGATATTTATTTATTTATAGAATGGATATACTTAAACCTTGCTACAACACTTATAGGCAGTGTACCTAATCGTACAGTAGTGTAGTTTTTAGTAAGTCCGGTTCGTTCCACAGGGAAATCTTTAAACAAAGCTCAACGCTATATTAGTTTACTTTTATAAAAATACAAATATATATATAAGTGATATTATTATTATAAAGGGGGGTTTTTACCGTTTAATGACCGGTTTGTCGATTTTAAAACTTTAGTCGCAGTTAAAACCTAATGTAAAATATAAAATAAATACAAGACTTAAATTAAAGCGTAAAGTAAATAACGATAATGAAATTGCGAATAAAAATGCGATTAAATAAAATAACAATAAATAAAAGTGCGATAATTAGAAGTGCAATTAAATATAAAATAAAGGAAATTAAATATGAAATAAAAGAATTATGCTTATTTAAACTTCCGTAATCATGATGTTTGACGTGTTGATTTTAGTTTTATGCCCATGGGTTAATTGTCCTTTGTCCTGGATTATTCAATATGTCCGTCTGGTTTTTGTCCATAACAGTCCATCAGTCATAAATATAAATTGCAAGTGTCCTTGTCAAATTATTATTATACCCGAAGATAAATATTCCAACTAATTGGGGATTCGAATTGTAACAAGGTTTTAATGCTTTGTTTAATGAATACACCAGGTTATCGACTGCGTGTAAACCAAGGTTTTACTACTTTGTTAACAATTACACCAATTACCCTTGAATGTAATTTCACCCCTGTTTTGATTATTCTAGTGGCTATTAATCCATTCCCGTGTCCGGTTAAATGAACGATTATTCGTACATATAAATACCCCGCCCATCGTGTCCGATCGAGTGTATATGGTAATTTATAGGGACGCCCAATTGTAAATCTTTATATTAACATTAACAAACTTTCATTTAGTTAAACAAATATAAAGCCCATTAATAGCCCATAGTCTAGTTTCCACAAGTGTCGTTCTTTTGTCCAAACCCCAATTATGGTACAAAGCCCAATTACCCAATTTTAGTAATTAGCCCAACATCATGATTACTTCGTTTTAAATAAGCATAATAATAACTTAGCTACGAGACATTAATATAAAAAGGTTGAACATAACTTACAATGATTAAAAATAGCGTAGCGTTACACGGACAGAATTTCGACTTACACCCTTACAACATTCGCTAACATACCCTTATTATTAGAATTATAATTAAAATTAAAATATAAATTATAAATATAAATATATTTACGTATGAAGAGGAAGAGAAAAAAGATGATGATTTTGATCAGAATTCGGGTTGCTTTATAGCCAGGGTTGAAAATTGGGGCTCCGCGACTCGCGGCAAAATGGCCTTAAAACTCCGCGAGTCGCGGAGAGATATTTACAGCTCACACCCTTGGAGTTTCCTGCTGCCGACGGTTTTTAATATATATATATAATATATATATAATTAATATAATTAATTATATATTATATTATATTTATATATATAGTTAACTTGTAATTTTTAGTCCGTTGCGTCGAGCGTTAAGAGTTGACTCTGGTCCCGGTTCCGGATTTTCGAACGTCCTCGCGTACAATTTAATATCTTGTACTTTGTGTTTTGAATTTTGTACTCTTGTGATTTCGAGACGTTTCTTATCAATAATTGGAACCTTTTTGATTGTCTTTTGTACTTTTGAGCTTTTTGGTCGTTTGCGTCTTCAATTCGTCGAATCTGTCTTTTGTCTTCACCTTTTATTATTTAAACGAATATCTCTTGTAAATAGAACAATTGCAACTAAAAGCTTGTCTTTCTTGAGGAATAATGCTATGAAATATATGTTCGTTTTTAGCATTATCAAATATTCCCACACTTGAGCGTTGCTTGTCCTCAAGCAATATCGTCTTGAAATACTAGAATCACTTCTTTATTCTTCACACTTTGTACATCAGTGATTTCTATATGGCGGTATAAACAATGGTAGTAACGATATGGTTTACAGTCCCACATGACTATAAAAATTTAGATCCATTAAGGAAATTGGATCTTTATGAAAACATTTGATCTTTTGAAAATTAAATCTAGTTTTTACCCTAGATAAGTTTTCCGGAATAACCCTTTACCGGTGTTTGCAAAATATTTTTGTGGGTTTGGTGGGTTTCAGATTTGAAAATTTTAGCTCAAAACTTGCGGTTTTGTGTCACCCACTTGCTAACCTTGTATTTGGAAAGCAACACGTCCAGTTTACTTGTTCCGTATATTACCTTTCGGTAAACTACCGTCCGGTTGTAAAGGAAAGCGTTGAACAAGCAACTGTTAAGGCAATGTCCCGTGACATGCTTTTGATTATGGTCTATAACGTGTCGGACGCAATTACTATCCTTGGTAGGAGCAATAGTAAAGCTCACCCTTATAATTTTTCGGTCTGGCACAAGGTCCTGTCTTTGACCATGCTATGCAACCACCGTTCTTACGGTTGACACCCGATTTAGTTCAGGTGACCTAATGAATTCCAGGTGAATTCCTAGGATTTTACGTTCAATGGTAATGAACGCATTGAAAATAGGGTTTTCAGAAAACAAATCGGTTTGTATTTTTGATCAAAATATTTTCTCGTTCAAGCTCGAGTTTAGATATCATTGAATTTCATGAGTTTGAATTCTCAATCTTTAAGGTCAATCTCTAGGATTGAGTAATATCAGTCTTAAAAGCTGATTTTTAATCTTTAAGGAGATTATCCTTTCTGGGGATCTGATTCATTAGTCTTATCAAGCTAATTTGCACGGTGCCTCCCCATTGTACGAGATAAATCCTTCTCATGGTTAGGATAAATCTGACCACTGGCGACCCTGTTTAATGCTGAGGTCCGTGGATTTCCAGCTGATTTTAGTGATGACTTTTCTAGATTTTTCGTCAACCTACAGCTGGTCTGGACGACAACTTCATGACCTAAATCAAGAAGCGCGTGTCTTTTTCGGAAGACTTTACTTCCTTTTAATGATGGAATTGATTCATCGTGTAGATCCATCTCTTCTTTTCTTTCATCGGGTAAAACAGTTTAGTTTAGTCCAAAGCAAAAGTATTTTCAGTTATTTGTTACAAATATATGTGGCATATGTTTAAAATAACTTGGTAAATTTTCCCACACTTGGCTTTTTATTTTTCTTTTTATCGTCCTCTATTCCATTTTAAATGAATTTTAACATTTTAGTTTGTTTCTCAATTTATGTCCTTTCCGAGGTAACAATAATTTCGGTGTTAAAACCTAGTTTTATCGTTCATAAATATGTATAAACATGATTTTGAATTCATTTATTTGAAAATTTTGAAAAATTTTACTAGAATTGGGTAGTCAGTATATAAGACTAGGGCTGTTCTTTTTTTATCAGAGAGCACTAGATTCTAATACAACTACTGCTTTACTAGTATTTTAATGGTAACCAAGTGTTTAATATAAAAATTTTAAAATCCGAAAGAATTTAATCCCTTCCCACACTTAAGATCTTGCAATGCCCTCATTTGCAAGAAATCAGTAACAATTTAAATTATTGAGGGTGATTTGTGTGAAAATGATTAAATTTTTACCAAAGTTTCCAAATATATTGGCGTTTGTTTGCTGAATGATAAATGGTGCACGTCATTTGTTCATTCCGTCTTGTTGTTATTTCACATATATTTTGCATCTTGTCGTCAAAATTAGTTGCTTTTGCTGAACTTAATGCCAGTCTTTGAAAATGCGTTGTTTTACCCTGTTGTGTACATAAGATAAACTGCAAACATATATACATATTTTTGAAGTTTGGTATATTACCCCACATTCAAAAATTATTAAAATCTAAGAATAAAAGTTAGATAATTATAAAAATGATTACAATATTAACAAAAGTATTAAACATATCAATAATTACAAATTACAAAATAAAAATAAAAATAAGTAAACTAAGGATGATATTGGTACCAATAGGGGTTCCACGCATAACCATAAGTGCTATAGAATGCTTCGGCAGGGTCATACGTAGGATATGGTGGCTGCATCTCTATCGACCAAGGAGGGAAGACGGGTTTCGGTGTAGGAATATAGTTTCTACCTATATGTTGGCAATGCGCTATGATCTGGTTCTGATGAACTTGCCAATCTTCAAATGCTCTCTGTCTAGCATTTTCGTATTCCTGAGAAGCTATAAACCTATGCATTTCTTGCATCTCATTCCCCCCTCCTACATTACCTTGTTCCTGGTTTCTCTCTACCTGTGGATGTCTACCATTGTATCGTACTGCGGCGTTATTTCGCCGCTTCAAAACTTTAGCACCATGGTATACATTTAAACCTATAGTGTCGCGGGGTTCCGGCTCTTCTACCAATAATCCCCCCCGACTTATATCCACACCGAGATATTCACCAATCAAAGTAATAAAAATACCACCTCCTATTATGCTATGTGGACGCATCCCTCGAACCATAGCTGATAAATAATAACCCACACAATATGGTATACTTACAGCGCTGTGTGGGTCTCGAATACACATATGGTAAAACAAATCTTGTTCATTTACCTTTTCTTTGTTTTTACCCCTTTGTGTAATTGAATTAGCTAAAAACCTATGTATTACTCTTAATTCGGCTCTATCTATATCCAAATAAGAGTAGTTTCCCCCTTTAAAACGGTGATGGCTTGTCATTTGACTCCACACACCGTGTGTATCAAAATTTTCATCTATTTTCCTACCGTTTAGTATCAATCCTCTACAATCGGCAGACGCTAATTCCTCAGGCGTGTATATACGTAAAGCCTGAGCCATGTCCAGTAAAGACATGTGGCGCATCGAACCGCCTAACAAAAATCTAATAAAAGAACGATCGGTTAAACTAGCTACCCGATCATTCAACTCTATACTACATAACAACTCTTCACACCATACTTTATATACAGGTCTGCGTATGGTGAATAAACATATCCAGTCATTAAAAGAAGAATTACCATACCTCTGTACCAGTAATTCCCTAATTGGCCCGGCCAATTCTACAGCTTCCAAGGGTCCCCATTCTATGACCCTCGGTACCTCAACAACCTTGGAATGAAGAGTATGCAAACCCCGTTGATATTTTGGATAATCTATCCAAAGTCTGTCAAATCGCAGGTTCGGGTGCAACTGTTCCAAGTGCATATCTGAAAAGGTCATGACTGGATGAGGTACATCCTGCTTGTAGTAGTTATCTACCTCCTGTTGTTCCAAGTTCTCAGCAGGAGCATGACGGGCTTGGGATGAAGATTCACCCCTTTCATTCTGCAAAACACATCAAACACAAATTTTGTGCATCCAAATATGCATTAGTGTCAGCAAAATCATCAATCAAAATAATTACA
Source organism: Rutidosis leptorrhynchoides (assembly GCF_046630445.1). Lineage (NCBI taxonomy): Eukaryota > Viridiplantae > Streptophyta > Magnoliopsida > Asterales > Asteraceae > Rutidosis > Rutidosis leptorrhynchoides. The sequence continues at coordinate 363,681,041 of NC_092339.1, forward strand.
ATGACATTATCAATTTACATCAAACTTAAGCTTATTTTCACATTTTTATCAAATCTACACTTTTTCAAATAAGCATATACGAAAATTTTCGCCAAGTTCATAAACATTCAACTCAAATAACATGTCAAAATAATCATTACTAGCAAATAAACAAGTCTCAAATGGCATTATCTTTCAAAAATCAAGTTCATGAATTTTGGACTTGAAAAAGTCCACTTTAATTCTCAAAATCATGTTTAGGCTCAAAGTTTGGATCATTTAACTACCTAGACATGTTACACTACTTAATTTAGCAACAATTCATGACAAAAATCGGCCATAACCTGTTTATATCAAAAAGCCCCAAATTGCTCAAGAACACAAACCCTAGATTATTCAAAATTTGAAGTTTAAGGCTTCTAATCATGTTAAACAGCATCAATCTAGGTTATACAAGCATAATACATAAACAATTTAAGTCTAATTACACTAAAAAGCATCAAAATCAAATTGGGTAAAAATTAGCTCAAGAACACTAAAATTCGAATTAAATGGTGTTTAGGTGTAGAAATTTACCGTTTTTCTTGAGTAGTTCTTAGATATCATCCTTCTCAACATGATTTTAGCAAAAAATTTGGTGATTAACGGTTAAAAATTGAGATTTTTGGGGGTGATTTTCGGGTTTTTCGGGGTCTTTTTTCGCTGTTAAAATTGCAGTGTTTTTGTGTGGGAGTGAACTGATCGTTCAGCTCCTTATATTTTTTTTCTGTAATTTTGTCCCTCCGCGAGTCGCGGAGGTTTTTCACTGCAAACTCCGCGAGTCGCGGAGTTTACCCTTTTTTTTTTTTTTTTTTTTATAATCTTTAACTTATAAAACAATTAAGAAATTAATTTTAAAATTTTGTTTCCCTTGTTATTTAGGACGAGGTCGTTTCGGATCGATGTCCTAGTCCGTCCTTCGACAAAATTTTAAAATTTGTCTTTTTGTAGCGATTGTTTTAAAAGCTAAGATTTTTGGGTTTTTTTCAATGTTTTTGGCATACTTTAAATCAATAAGATTAAAAATAATGATAATAAAAGTTCTCGTCCCTCCCTCGGGTAAAGCAATTTCGGTTCAAAGACCTAGTCTTCAACTTACGACGAATTTTAAAAATCATATTCTTAACTTAATGAGATAAAGTAAATTTTTGTTTTTAAATTCACACAACATAAATATAAAATTCAAAATTAATATTAAAAATTCACACCAAACTCAAAATTTAAAATGCATAAAATTAAAAATTAATATTTTAAAAATTCACACCAAACTTAATTTAAAAATTTATAAATTCATACCAAACTTAATTTAAAAATTTATAAATTCATACCAAACTTATATTAATTTTTCAAATATTTACAATTTTTAAAAATATTGTTTTTACAAAGTTTACAATATTAATTTAAGATTTAAATATTAATTTTAAAAACATGGTAAAAAAAATTAAAAATCTTTTTGTATTTTTATCCCACTTTAATCAATCAAATATTATCAAAAATATGCGCCCCTCTTTTCGGTAAAGTAATTTCGGTTCCAAGACCTAATTTAACTCATGACGAATTTTTGAAATATTTTGGTTTGATTGATTAAAGATATTTATACCTTAAGAATAAACGTTAAATTTCGCAGTGATGTAATAAATTTTTGAATGATATCAATAATTTCGGTCGCCAAACCTAATTTTATTCAATACCAATTTAATACTTTTTAGCGAACAAATTAGCGTTTATTATCAAAAGGTTAAAAAATAAATAAAAATAAAAACTGTACAGACATACCTGTGAAATAGATTTCTTAGTTATATGATCTATTATATTCATAAGATAGTCGGTTTAATTGGTTTTCCATGGCTGCATAGGCGTAACCTCGAGCATTCATTGTCTTTTCTTCTAAACATATGAACGGTCCGTCTCTGCATAAAGTAACAAATTCGGTATTTGAATAGGTTTGATTATTTGAACATTTACCTCCATGTGACCATTTTCCGCATTTGTGACATCGTTCTAGGTGTCGTGCTCTTCTTTTCGCTGCGGATTTTGATTTTCCTTTACCAAATTGTAACTTATTATCTTCGCATCTGGATCCTTTTCTAACTCCGTCCATTCTTTCTCTGATTACTGATACTATTTACTCGTTCATAGTCATGTGGGACTGTAAACCACCTTTCAAATGTGCACTTTGCTTTGGAAACCGAAAGTAAATCGGCTATTTGATTGCAAGTGTCGTTGACCTAAACCCAAGGCAACTGTGGATGACACACCCACCTTTAACCATCATTACTGTCATTGTTTATACCGCTATATCAAAATCACTGATGTACAAAATGTGATGAATAAAAAAGTGATTCATGTATGTTTTTATTTCAAGTTCTGTATTGCTTGAGGACAAGCAACGCTCAAGTGTGGGGATATTTGATAGTGTTCCAAATGAACATATATTTAGTAGCAATATCGTTCCAATATGTAAAGTTTTTAAATGTAATTTCCTTATTTTTAGTTGTAATAGTTAAATAAATAAGTGCGAAGACGAAAGACGCAAATCGCTCGAAAATGAAGATTTAAAGACAAAAACGAAGATTTGAAAGACCAAAACGTCCAAAAAGCTCAAATGTACAAGATACAATTAAAAAGGTTCAAATTATTGATGAAGAACGTCTAAAAATGACAAGAGTACAAGTTACAAAACGCAAAGTACAAAATATAAAATTGTACGCAAGGACGTTAGAAAATCCGGAACCGGGACCAGAGTCAACTCTCAACGCTCGACGCAACGGTGTAAAAATTACGAGTCAACTATGCACAAGAATAAAATATAATATTTAAATAATTCATAATAAGAATAATATTAAATAATAAAAAGTTGTTAATTGAGCATAGTTCAGGGGTCATAAGTGAAAATTCAATTTCTAAATTCGCCTATAAAAGGCTTTGTAATCGTAATGTAAAAACACACCTTTTTCTATCTTTTTCTTATTTATCAATATCAATTATCAATATCTATATTCTATATCTCTATCATAATGTTAACTTAATAAGATATAACAATAATCTTAATTTTAATTTTAAATTATGATAATAATAAGATTTATGATAGAGATCGTTTGAGTGTGTAAGTCGAAATTCTGTCCGTGTAACGCTACGCTATTTTTAATCATTGTAAGTTATGTTCAACCTTTTTACATTAATGTATCGTAACTAAGTTATTATTATGCTTATTTGAGCCGAAGTAATCGTGATGTTGGGCTAAAATATTAAGAAGGGGTTATTGAACTTTGGACCATAATTAAGGTTTGGGGAAAAGACCGACACTTGTGGAAATTGAACTATTGACTATTAATAGATGGGGGGTATTGTCTAATTGAGTGACAACTCATTGGAGTCTGTCGAACCTATCTTCAAATTAATTAACCTAATAATTAATAATGATTATGGTTGTCCTATTTAGTGATGTTCATATGGAATCTGTTATAATCATTTAATTAATCAATTGGGTTGGGTAATTGATTATTCATTCTGATCAAGTGGATGAATTAATATTCATAAACTAATTAAAACAGGGGTGGATTACATACAGTGATAACTGGTGTAATTGTTGACAGAAGTGATAACTGCGTCACAGTTTAAATCCTTAATCAGTTGGAATATTTGACTTCGGGTATAAGGGTAATTTGACGAGGATACTCGCACTTTATTTTTATGACCGATGGACTATTATGGACAAAAACCAGATAGACGTATCAAATAAACAGGACAAAGGACAATTAACCCATGGTAATAAATTAAAATCAACACGTCAAACATCATGATTACGGAAGTTTAAATAAGCATAATTCTTTTATTATATTTCTCATCGTATCTTTATTTACTGTCATTTTATTACTCGCAATTTTATTTACTGTCATTTTATTTATTGTCATTATTTTACGCACTTTAATTATCGTCATTTATCTTTACGCTTAAAATATAGAATCGACAAACCGGTCATTAAACGGTAAAACCCCCCTTTATAATAATAATATCACTTATATATATATTTGTATTTTTATAAAAGTAAACTAATATAGCGTTGAGCTTTGTTTAAAGATTTCCCTGTGGAACGAACCGGACTTACTAAAAACTACACTACTGTACGATTAGGTACACTGCCTATAAGTGTTGTAGCAAGGTTTAAGTATATCCATTCTATAAATAAATAAATATCTTGTGTAAAATTGTATCGTATTTAATAGTATTTCCTAGTAAAATATAAACTATTTTATATACACCTCGTTCGACATCAAGTATTTTTGGCGCCGCTGCCGGGGAAATGTTTATAAAATTTATAAATATTTATCACTTATAATATATATATCATAAAATGTATCGTATTTAATAGTATTTCCTAGTATAAATAAGCACTTCTTTATATATTATATTATATTTATATATATAGTTAACTTGTAATTTTTAGTCCGTTGCGTCGAGCGTTAAGAGTTGACTCTGGTCCCGGTTCCGGATTTTCGAACGTCCTCGCGTACAATTTAATATCTTGTACTTTGTGTTTTGAATTTTGTACTCTTGTGATTTCGAGACGTTTCTTATCAATAATTGGAACCTTTTTGATTGTCTTTTGTACTTTTGAGCTTTTTGGTCGTTTGCGTCTTCAATTCGTCGAATCTGTCTTTTGTCTTCACCTTTTATTATTTAAACGAATATCTCTTGTAAATAGAACAATTGCAACTAAAAGCTTGTCTTTCTTGAGGAATAATGCTATGAAATATATGTTCGTTTTTAGCATTATCAAATATTCCCACACTTGAGCGTTGCTTGTCCTCAAGCAATATCGTCTTGAAATACTAGAATCAACAAACCGGTCATTAAACGGTAAAACCCCCCTTTTATAATAATATTACTACTTATATAATTATATATATTTTATATAAATATAGTTAAAAATATAGTAAGTATCAACAGCTCCCTGTGGAACGAACCGGACTTACTAAAAACTACACTACTCTACGATTAGGTACACTGCCTATAGTGTTGTAGCAAGTTGTAAATAAACACAATATTTATGAAGAACAACAGGAGGTAGATAACTACTACAAGCAGGATGTACCTCATCCAGTCATGACCTTTTCAGATATGCACTTGGAACAGTTGCACCCGAACCTGCGATTTGACAGACTTTAGATAGATTATCCAAAATATCAACGGGGTTTGCATACTCTTCATTCCAAGGTTGTTGAGGTACCGAGGGTCATAGAATGGGGACCCTTGGAAGCTGTAGAATTGGCCGGGCCAATTAGGGAATTACTGGTACAGAGGTATGGTAATTCTTCTTTTAATGACTGGATATGTTTATTCACCATACGCAGACCTGTATATAAAGTATGGTGTGAAGAGTTGTTATGTAGTATAGAGTTGAATGATCGGGTAGCTAGTTTAACCGATCGTTCTTTTATTAGATTTTTGTTAGGCGGTTCGATGCGCCACATGTCTTTACTGGACATGGCTCAGGCTTTACGTATATACACGCCTGAGGAATTAGCGTCTGCCGATTGTAGAGGATTGATACTAAACGGTAGGAAAATAGATGAAAATTTTGATACACACGGTGTGTGGAGTCAAATGACAAGCCATCACCGTTTTAAAGGGGGAAACTACTCTTATTTGGATATAGATAGAGCCGAATTAAGAGTAATACATAGGTTTTTAGCTAATTCGATTACACAAAGGGGTAAAAACAAAGAAAAGGTAAATGAACAAGATTTGTTTTACCATATGTGTATTCGAGACCCACACAGCGCTGTAAGTATACCATATTGTGTGGGTTATTATTTATCAGCTATGGTTCGAGGGATGCGTCCACATAGCATAATAGGAGGTGGTATTTTTATTACTTTGATTGGTGAATATCTCGGTGTGGATATAAGTCGGGGGGGATTATTGGTAGAAGAGCCGGAACCCCGCGACACTATAGGTTTAAATGTATACCATGGTGCTAAAGTTTTGAAGCGGCGAAATAACGCCGCAGTACGATACAATGGTAGACATCCACAGGTAGAGAGAAACCAGGAACAAGGTAATGTAGGAGGGGGGAATGAGATGCAAGAAATGCATAGGTTTATAGCTTCTCAGGAATACGAAAATGCTTAACAGAGAGCATTTGAAGATTGGCAAGTTCATCAGAACCAGATCATAGCGCATTGCCAACATATAGGTAGAAACTATATTCCTACACCGAAACCCGTCTTCCCTCCTTGGTCGATAGAGATGCAGCCACCATATCCTACGTATGACCCTGCCGAAGCATTCTATAGCACTTATGGTTATGCGTGGAACCCCTATTGGTACCAATATCATCCTTAGTTTACTTATTTTTATTTTTATTTTGTAATTTGTAATTATTGATATGTTTAATACTTTTGTTAATATTGTAATCATTTTTATAATTATCTAACTTTTATTCTTAGATTTTAATAATTTTTGAATGTGGGGTAATATACCAAACTTCAAAAATATGTATATATGTTTGCAGTTTATCTTATGTACACAACAGGGTAAAACAACGCATTTTCAAAGACTGGCATTAAGTTCAGCAAAAGCAACTAATTTTGACGACAAGATGCAAAATATATGTGAAATAACAAGACGGAATGAACAAATGACGTGCACCATTTATCATTCAGCAAACAAACGCCAATATATTTGGAAACTTTGGTAAAAATTTAATCATTTTCACACAAATCACCCTCAATAATTTAAATTGTTACTGATTTCTTGCAAATGAGGGCATTGCAAGATCTTAAGTGTGGGAAGGGATTAAATTCTTTCGGATTTTAAAATTTTTATATTAAACACTTGGTTACCATTAAAATACTAGTAAAGCAGTAGTTGTATTAGAATCTAGTGCTCTCTGATAAAAAAAGAACAGCCCTAGTCTTATATACTGACTACCCAATTCTAGTAAAATTTTTCAAAATTTTCAAATAAATGAATTCAAAATCATGTTTATACATATTTATGAACGATAAAACTAGGTTTTAACACCGAAATTATTGTTACCTCGGAAAGGACATAAATTGAGAAACAAACTAAAATGTTAAAATTCATTTAAAATGGAATAGAGGACGATAAAAAGAAAAATAAAAAGCCAAGTGTGGGAAAATTTACCAAGTTATTTTAAACATATGCCACATATATTTGTAACAAATAACTGAAAATACTTTTGCTTTGGACTAAACTAAACTGTTTTACCCGATGAAAGAAAAGAAGAGATGGATCTACACGATGAATCAATTCCATCATTAAAAGGAAGTAAAGTCTTCCGAAAAAGACACGCGCTTCTTGATTTAGGTCATGAAGTTGTCGTCCAGACCAGCTGTAGGTTGACGAAAAATCTAGAAAAGTCATCACTAAAATCAGCTGGAAATCCACGGACCTCAGCATTAAACAGGGTCGCCAAGTGGTCAGATTTATCCTAACCATGAGAAGGATTTATCTCGTACAATGGGGAGGCACCGTGCAAATTAGCTGGATAAGACTAATGAATCAGATCCCCAGAAAGGATAATCTCCTTAAAGATTAAAAATCAGCTTTCAAGACTGATATTACTCAATCCTAGAGATTGACCTTAAAGATTGAGAATTCAAACTCATGGAATTCGATGATATCTAAACTCGAGCTTGAACGAGAAAATATTTTGATCAAAAATACAAACCGATTTGTTTTCTGAAAACCCTATTTTCAATGCGTTCATTACCATTGAACGTAAAATCCTAGGAATTCACCTGGAATTCATTAGGTCACCTGAACTAAATCGGGTGTCAACCGTAAGAACGGTGGTTGCATAGCATGGTCAAAGACAGGACCTTGTGCCAGACCGAAAAATTATAAGGGTGAGCTTTACTATTGCTCCTACCAAGGATAGTAATTGCGTCCGACACGTTATAGACCATAATCAAAAGCATGTCACGGGACATTGCCTTAACAGTTGCTTGTTCAACGCTTTCCTTTACAACCGGACGGTAGTTTACCGAAAGGTAATATACGGAACAAGTAAACTGGACGTGTTGCTTTCCAAATACAAGGTTAGCAAGTGGGTGACACAAAACCGCAAGTTTTGAGCTAAAATTTTCAAATCTGAAACCCACCAAACCCACAAAAATATTTTGCAAACACCGGTAAAGGGTTATTCCGGAAAACTTATCTAGGGTAAAAACTAGATTTAATTTTCAAAAGATCAAATGTTTTCATAAAGATCCAATTTCCTTAATGGATCTAAATTTTTATAGTCATGTGGGACTGTAAACCATATCGTTACTACCATTGTTTATACCGCCATATAGAAATCACTGATGTACAAAGTGTGAAGAATAAAGAAGTGATTCTAGTATTTCAAGACGATATTGCTTGAGGACAAGCAACGCTCAAGTGTGGGAATATTTGATAATGCTAAAAACGAACATATATTTCATAGCATTATTCCTCAAGAAAGACAAGCTTTTAGTTGCAATTGTTCTATTTACAAGAGATATTCGTTTAAATAATAAAAGGTGAAGACAAAAGACAGATTCGACGAATTGAAGACGCAAACGACCAAAAAGCTCAAAAGTACAAAAGACAATCAAAAAGGTTCCAATTATTGATAAGAAACGTCTCGAAATCACAAGAGTACAAAATTCAAAACACAAAGTACAAGATATTAAATTGTACGCGAGGACGTTCGAAAATCCGGAACCGGGACCAGAGTCAACTCTTAACGCTCGACGCAACGGACTAAAAATTACAAGTTAACTATATATATAAATATAATATAATATATAATTAATTATATTAATTATATATATATTATATATATATATTAAAAACCGTCGGCAGCAGGAAACTCCAAGGGTGTGAGCTGTAAATATCTCTCCGCGACTCGCGGAGTTTTAAGGCCATTTTGCCGCGAGTCGCGGAGCCCCAATTTTCAACCCTGGCTATAAAGCAACCCGAATTCTGATCAAAATCATCATCTTTTTTCTCTTCCTCTTCATACGTAAATATATTTATATTTATAATTTATATTTTAATTTTAATTATAATTCTAATAATAAGGGTATGTTAGCGAATGTTGTAAGGGTGTAAGTCGAAATTCTGTCCGTGTAACGCTACGCTATTTTTAATCATTGTAAGTTATGTTCAACCTTTTTATATTAATGTCTCGTAGCTAAGTTATTATTATGCTTATTTAAAACGAAGTAATCATGATGTTGGGCTAATTACTAAAATTGGGTAATTGGGCTTTGTACCATAATTGGGGTTTGGACAAAAGAACGACACTTGTGGAAACTAGACTATGGGCTATTAATGGGCTTTATATTTGTTTAACTAAATGAAAGTTTGTTAATGTTAATATAAAGATTTACAATTGGGCATCCCTATAAATTACCATATACACTCGATCGGACACGATGGGCGGGGTATTTATATGTACGAATAATCGTTCATTTAACCGGACACGGGAATGGATTAATAGCCACTAGAATAATCAAAACAGGGGTGAAATTACATTCAAGGGTAATTGGTGTAATTGTTAACAAAGTAGTAAAACCTTGGTATTTTTAATCATTTAATTTATATTACAATGATTAAAAATAGCGTAGCGTTACACGGACAGAATTTCGACTTACACCCTTACAACATTCGCTAACATACCCTTATTATTAGAATTATAATTAAAATTAAAATATAAATTATAAATATAAATATATCCGAGATATTTCTCTTGATCTTCGGGTGCTATTGGAATTTGAAAATATCCGGAAAATCCATCTAGAAAACAATAGTAACTATTTCCGGCTAATCTTTCCAACATTTGATCTATGAAAGGTAAGGAAAAGTGATCTTTTCTGGTGGCGTCATTTAATTTTCTATAATCAATACATACACGCCATCCTGTTACAGTCCTAGTAGGAATAAGCTCATTTTTCTCATTTGTGATGACAGTCATGCCACCCTTCTTAGGCACGCATTGAACTGGGCTTACCCATGGACTATCAGAAATTGGATATATCAAACCTGCATCTAGCAGTTTAATAATCTCTTTCTTAACTACATCTTGCATATTAGGATTTAGTCTTCGTTGGCGTTGCACATACGTTTTATGACCTTCTTCCATAAGGATTTTATGTGTGCAATACGAAGGACTTATTCCTTTAATATCATGAATCTTCCATGCAATGGCTGGTTTATGAGCTTTCAACACAGAAATGAGTTGTGATTTCTCATTTTCAGTAAGAGAAGACGATATTATTACAGGTAATTCAGATTCACCATGTAAATAAGCATATTCCAAATGGTTTGGAAGTGGCTTTAACTCTAATTTCGGAGGTTCTTCTATCGATGATTTATATCGATATCTGTCTTCTTCTTTTAGCATTTGAATTTCTTCTGTTGTTGGTTCATATCCATTAGCTATAAGTGTAGCTAACATTTCAGCTTCATCAATTGGTTCATTACTTTCTCCTAAAGAACATTCTCCTGTTCCTTGTAATTCTGGAAATTCTTCTAATAATTCTGCATGTGCATCTATAGTTTGAATATAATAACATGTATCATCTGCAGATTGTGGTTGTTGCATTGCTCTATCAACTGAAAAGGTAACACTCTCATCCTCTATACTTAGGGTCAGTTTCTTACCGAACACGTCTATCATTGCTTTAGCCGTGTTTAAGAATGGTCTTCCTAATATGAGAGGAACTTGAGAATCTTCTTCCATATCTAAAACAACAAAATCTACTGGGAATACTAAAGTACCAACTTTAACTAGCATGTTCTCCATTATCCCTCTAGGATATTTTATTGATCTATCGGCTAGTTGTATGCTTATTCTGGTTGGTTTCAATTCTCCAAGGTCTAGTTTAGCGTATAGTGAATACGGCATTAGATTTATACTAGCACCTAAGTCTGCCAATGCTTCTATTGAACTAAGACTACCCAGAAAACATGGAATTGTGAAACTTCCTGGATCAGATAGTTTTTCTGGTATCTTATTCAACAGCACTGCTGAACAATTTGCATTCATAGTAACAGCCGAGAGTTCTTCCATTTTCTTTCTATTTGTGATCAGATCTTTCAAGAATTTAGCATATCTTGGCATTCCTGAAATCACATCAATGAAAGGAAGATTTACATTTATCTGTTTAAACATATCCAAGAATTTGGATTGCTCGGTTTCAAGTTTTTCCTTCTTCATTTTACTCGGATAAGGAAGTGGTGGTTGGTATGGTTTAACATAAGGTTTATCCTTAACTGTGTTATCTTCATTAACCTTTTCAACTACCGGTTCTTTTTCCTTATCTTGATCAGGTTGTGGTTCTTGTGGAGTAGGAATAGTTTCATCAGAAGTTACAGGTATTTCCGGTGGTTTAAGTGTTGTACCACTTCTTGTGGTAATAGCTTTAGCTGTTTCATTCCGGGGGTTAGCATTTGTATCACTAGGTAAACTTCCCGGTTTTCTTTCACCTATTAACCTTGCTAGGTTACTTACTTCTTGTTCCAGATTTTGAATAGAAGCTTGTTGATTTCTAAATGCTTGAGCATTTTGTTCATTGGTTTGTTTTTGAGATGTGAAAAACTGCGTTTGAGTTTCAACTAGCTTCGTCATCATATCTTCTAAATTCGGCTTTTTATCATCGGTTTGTTGTGGTGGTTTGTTTTGAAAATTCGGTCTTTGCTGATTGTAAGTATTATTGGATACTTGTTGATTGCTAGGACCTTGTTGGTTATTGTATGGAATATTTCGGTTATAATTCTGGTTTTGATTGTAAATCGGTCTTGGCGGTTGATAATTATTCTGATAATTATTTCCAGGCCTTTGGTTTATGTATGAAATATTCTCTCTTTGTTCCATTGTTAATTCAATACTGAGACAATCTTTTGTTAAATGTGGTCCTCCACACTGCTCACAACTAATTCGTATAGCATGAATATCTTTAGTCATCTTTTCCATTCGTCTTTCGAAAGCATCTATCTTTGCCGAAATGGAATCTAAGTCATGGCTAGAATCGGCTCTAGCTGCTTTAGATGATCTAATGATATCTTTTTCTTGGTGCCACTCATGTGAGTGGGAAGCAGTATTATCAATAATTTTGTAAGCATCAGTTTCGGTTTTCTTCATAATCGAACCACCAGCTGCTATATCTATGTCTTTCCTTGTAGTGATGTCGCATCCTTGGTAGAATATTTGTACTATTTGACAGGTGTCTAAACCATGTTGCGGACATCCTCTTAACAACTTTCCATATCTTGTCCACGCCTCATATAGAGTTTCATTTGGCTTCTGTGTGAACGTAACAATTTCTGCTTGAAGTCTTACGGCTTTAGATGCAGGAAAGAATTGTTTAAGAAATTTATCAATTAAAACGTCCCATGTATCGATCGCCCCTTCAGGTAACGATTCCAACCAATCTTTGGCTTCTCCCTTTAAAGTCCAGGGAAATAACATGAGATATATCTGTTCATCCTCCACTTCTCGTATTTTAAATAGTGTGCAGATCCTATTAAAGGTACGTAGATGTTCATTTGGATCTTCCTTCGGCGCACCACTAAATTGGCATTGATTAGTCACCATGTGTAGAATTTGTCCTTTGATTTCATAATCTGGCGCATTAATGTCTGGATGAGTAATTGCGTGACCTTGGCCAGTGCGTTTAGCTCTCATTCGGTCTTCCATACTTAAAGGTTCCAGATTCTCCATAATTGAATTTGTTGACTCGGTATCACTAGATGCTTCAGATTTAATGGTTCGTTCCTCAACAATCTCTGTTTGAATGATTGGTGGTTCCGGAGGAAAGTTTAGTGGTTCAGGATCTACGAACCGTTCCTGAATATTTTCTGGATTCTCAATTGTGAGGTCGGGTTCAAAAAATGGATTATCGGAAATTTGAACTGAAGTACTTGGTCGATTGGATGACGATTCTAAAGAAAAATCAACGGCGGTTATATTTGTTAAACGATGTCTTGATCGAGTTAAAGGTGGTGAACGTATTAAAGGTGGTGAACGTCTTGCTCGGTGCATTCACAGAATATCCTATTAGTTTTTAAAAGGAAAGAAAAATTATAATAAGTTATCCAATCAATAGACTTTTCTGATTTTGCCCACGTTTCGAATAGCCAAAAGATGCAGCAGAGGGGCAGGATTCGTTTGGTCTCAATATAATTGAGTACTGTTTGGCTCCAATAACCCGGTCCACGTACAAATCCAACTATTACTACGAACCAGAAAATTTTGATGTCTATCAATTTAACCACTTAAAATAAATTTTCGTAATTTTAAGAAATTTAGAGAAGAAGTAGAAAAAAATCTAAGTCCTAAAAACTAGAATGGCGAGAAATAAGAGAGAAAAAGAGTGCGCGTCGAAAAATGTTGAAAAATAAAAAGGTCGAAAAATAGGCGTCGAAAAATAAAAATAAGAAAGTAGTGCGAAATACGGCGTCGTAAAATTCTAAAGCACCTAAAACTTAATCTAAGGAATAAGCACTTAAGGGATTTTACGGCAAAGCCTAAAAATTCTAGAAGTAAAAATAACTATGGCAAAACTAAACTTAATACTAAAAGTTGCGACTATAGTCTAAAAATCTAAAGGTAATAAAACTAAAAAAAAACAATTTTTTTTTATAGACAAAATCTTAAAAAATATATATTTTTTTTTAATAATTTTTTTTTTTTTACGTTTTTTTTTTTTACGTTTTTGTTTTTTTTTTTTTTACGTTTTTGTTTTTTTAAGTTTTTTTTTTTTTTTTTTTTTTTTTTTTTACTTTTTTTTTTTTAAAACCAATTTTTTTTTCTAAAAAAACCGTTTTTTTTTTTTACAAATTTTTTTTTTTTTTTTTTTAAAAATGATTTTTTTTTTTACAAATTAATACTTTTGTTTATAATTATTATTTTTTTTTCAAAACTTTTTTTTTTAATTCATTTACTATTCATGAATAGTAAATGAAAAGAAATTAATTAATTTACTATTCACATGAAAGCGACATGATAGAAATTATTAATTACAATTTACATAATATACCCCTGAAGTATTTAATAAATACGACTTTTTAAAACTTTTACGATTCAAAATATATTCTAAAATATTATTATATTATTATATTCTATTTCAATATTATTATATTATTATATTCTATTTCAATATTATTATATTATTATATTTTATTTCAATATTATTATAATTAAAAATATAGCGTTTTAGCGCTCCCCGGCAGCGGCGCCAAAAATACTTGATGTCGAACGAGGTGTATATAAAATAGTTTATATTTTACTAGGAAATACTATTAAATACGATACAATTTTACACAAGATATTTATTTATTTATAGAATGGATATACTTAAACCTTGCTACAACACTTATAGGCAGTGTACCTAATCGTACAGTAGTGTAGTTTTTAGTAAGTCCGGTTCGTTCCACAGGGAAATCTTTAAACAAAGCTCAACGCTATATTAGTTTACTTTTATAAAAATACAAATATATATATAAGTGATATTATTATTATAAAGGGGGGTTTTTACCGTTTAATGACCGGTTTGTCGATTTTAAAACTTTAGTCGCAGTTAAAACCTAATGTAAAATATAAAATAAATACAAGACTTAAATTAAAGCGTAAAGTAAATAACGATAATGAAATTGCGAATAAAAATGCGATTAAATAAAATAACAATAAATAAAAGTGCGATAATTAGAAGTGCAATTAAATATAAAATAAAGGAAATTAAATATGAAATAAAAGAATTATGCTTATTTAAACTTCCGTAATCATGATGTTTGACGTGTTGATTTTAGTTTTATGCCCATGGGTTAATTGTCCTTTGTCCTGGATTATTCAATATGTCCGTCTGGTTTTTGTCCATAACAGTCCATCAGTCATAAATATAAATTGCAAGTGTCCTTGTCAAATTATTATTATACCCGAAGATAAATATTCCAACTAATTGGGGATTCGAATTGTAACAAGGTTTTAATGCTTTGTTTAATGAATACACCAGGTTATCGACTGCGTGTAAACCAAGGTTTTACTACTTTGTTAACAATTACACCAATTACCCTTGAATGTAATTTCACCCCTGTTTTGATTATTCTAGTGGCTATTAATCCATTCCCGTGTCCGGTTAAATGAACGATTATTCGTACATATAAATACCCCGCCCATCGTGTCCGATCGAGTGTATATGGTAATTTATAGGGACGCCCAATTGTAAATCTTTATATTAACATTAACAAACTTTCATTTAGTTAAACAAATATAAAGCCCATTAATAGCCCATAGTCTAGTTTCCACAAGTGTCGTTCTTTTGTCCAAACCCCAATTATGGTACAAAGCCCAATTACCCAATTTTAGTAATTAGCCCAACATCATGATTACTTCGTTTTAAATAAGCATAATAATAACTTAGCTACGAGACATTAATATAAAAAGGTTGAACATAACTTACAATGATTAAAAATAGCGTAGCGTTACACGGACAGAATTTCGACTTACACCCTTACAACATTCGCTAACATACCCTTATTATTAGAATTATAATTAAAATTAAAATATAAATTATAAATATAAATATATTTACGTATGAAGAGGAAGAGAAAAAAGATGATGATTTTGATCAGAATTCGGGTTGCTTTATAGCCAGGGTTGAAAATTGGGGCTCCGCGACTCGCGGCAAAATGGCCTTAAAACTCCGCGAGTCGCGGAGAGATATTTACAGCTCACACCCTTGGAGTTTCCTGCTGCCGACGGTTTTTAATATATATATATATAATATATATATAATTAATATAATTAATTATATATTATATTATATTTATATATATAGTTAACTTGTAATTTTTAGTCCGTTGCGTCGAGCGTTAAGAGTTGACTCTGGTCCCGGTTCCGGATTTTCGAACGTCCTCGCGTACAATTTAATATCTTGTACTTTGTGTTTTGAATTTTGTACTCTTGTGATTTCGAGACGTTTCTTATCAATAATTGGAACCTTTTTGATTGTCTTTTGTACTTTTGAGCTTTTTGGTCGTTTGCGTCTTCAATTCGTCGAATCTGTCTTTTGTCTTCACCTTTTATTATTTAAACGAATATCTCTTGTAAATAGAACAATTGCAACTAAAAGCTTGTCTTTCTTGAGGAATAATGCTATGAAATATATGTTCGTTTTTAGCATTATCAGCCACCCTAGGGGTTAGTGGTGCGAGGTGTTAAGTGCCCTAATGGATGTTATGAACACCGATGGCGTTTTCGCGAGCGCCGTTCCCTTGTACTATTGGTCGACCATGGTTACTTGTGTTGTAAGCATATTATATCATTTCGAGTTATATTATTATGCGGTTGTTGCTAGCTTGTGGTATTGGAGATTATAGCTTGTTAATGTGACGATAAGATAATTGTGTTGCTAGCATGTTTGCGGTTTGTGTAAGTGTATGCAAGTAGGTATAATTATATATGTATTCGTATAATTATTGCATTCACTAAGCTTTGCTTACCCTCTCGTTGTTTACCATTTTATAGGTTCGGTTTTGGACAAGGGTAAGGGCATCGTATTGGACTAGAGATCCCGCTTGATGCTAGGGGACGCTTTTGGCTTTAGTAGCTCTTGGAGTTTGACCGGTAGTTGGGTAGTTTAATCCCAAACGCCATGCTCATTGTGTAGTTTGGAACTTATACTTTTTGGTGGTCGAAACCCTAAACTTGTATTAAACTTGTATTTTGGGTCGTGTGGGCCCTGCTTGTAAAACGTCATTTTTATGTTTGATTCGTGTTAGTTTTACATATATAAGTTTGTTGTGAAAAGCGTTCGGTCTAAAAATGTCGGGAAGTGGTCCATCTTTTTGTGTGTTAAAAACAGTTCGGACAGAAGCTGGAGTGCTCTGTGCGCGCCGCGCACTATAGGGGATGCGCGCCGAGCACTCCCCTGTCCAGCAGCTTTTAAATTTTATTTTTTTGGGACTGTTTATGGTCGGTTATCGGGTTGGGTTGTTACAATTTCAAACTTTGAAGAAGAAGTTGACCACCGCACCTATCTTATCACTTCCCGAAGGCAGTGACGACTTTGTTGTTTATTGCGATGCTTCGAAGAGTGGTTTTGGTTGTGTACTGATGTAACGATCAAAAGTTATTGCCTATGCCTCCCGCCAATTGAAGATTCACGAGCGGAACTACACTACTCACGATCTTGAACTTCGAGCCATTGTCTTTGCGCTCAAATTGTGGAGACACTATTTGTATGGAACTAAGAGCACTATCTTCACCGATCACAAGAGCCTCCAGCACATCTTTGATCAGAAGCAACTGAATATGAGACAGCGTCGATGGATCGAGACGCTCAATGACTACGATTGTGAACTCCGTTATCATCCTGGCAAGGCCAATGTTGAAGCTAACGCTTTAAGCCGAAAGGAGAGGACGACACCTCTTCGTGTTAGGGCTCTGAATATCACCATCCATTCGAACCTCAACAGCCAGATCAGAGTAGCCCAAGATGAGGCTCTCAAGGAGGAGAATATATCTCACGAACATTTGAACATACTTTTCTCTCGATTCGAGGTTAGGGAGTCTGGACTCCGATGTTATGCCGGAAGAATTTGGGTACCTCTTTTTGGAGATCTACGGAACCTTATACTTGATGAAGCCCACAAGTCGAGATATTCGATTCATCCCAGAGCGGGCAAGATGTACCACGATATTAAAGAACAGTATTGGTGGCCGAATCTTAAGAAAGACGTTGCGACTTATGTTGGTAAGTGTTTGACTTGATCGAAGGTTAAAGCCGAGCATCAGAGACCTTCTGGGTTACTTCAACAACCGGAAATCCTACAATGGAAGTGGGAAAGGATCACAATGGATTTCATTACTAAGATGCCGAAGACAGTGGGCGGATACGATACCATTTGGGTTATCGTTGACCATCTTACCAAATCTGCACACTTTCTAGCGATGAAGGAAATGGATACAATGGAGAGACTTGCTCAATTATACATCAAAGAAGTTGTATCTCGTCATGGTGTACCGTTATCGATCATCTCAGATTGCGATCCCCGTTTTGCTTCTAGATTTTGGCGTTCTTTGTAAGAAGCCATGGGAACTCGTCTTGACATGAGTACTGCTTATCACCCTCAGACTGATGGGCAAAGTGAACGAACGATTCAGACCTTGGAGGACATGTTGCGTGCATGTGTCATAGATTTCGGAAAGGCCTGGGAAAGGCATTTGCCGTTAGCCGAATTCTCGTACAACAACAGTTATCACTCAAGCATTAATGCCGCACCTTTCGAAGCATTGTATGGCCGCAAGTGCCGATCCCCTATTTGTTGGGCTGACGTAGGCGAAAAACAAATCACCGGACCCGAGGTAGTCCATGAAACAACGGAGAAGATTGCTCAGATTCAAGCTAGACTTAAGACTGCCCGCGATCGTCAAAAGAGTTATGCCGATCTTAAATGTAAAGACTTTAAATTCAACGTTGGTGATCGTGTTATGTTGAAGGTGGCACCTTGGAAAGGTGTGATTCGCTTTGGAAAACGTGGAAAGTTATACCCACGATACATTGGTCCTTTTGAAATCTTGGAACGTGTTGGACCCGTTGCTTACCGTTTGGATCTACCAGCACAATTGAGCTCAGTTCATCCTACCTTCCACGTGTCAAACTTGAAGAAGTGTCTTACTGCACCCTAACTTATCATACCACTGGAAGAACTTACAATTGATGACAAACTCCACTTCGTGGACGAGCCTGTTGAAATTATGGACCGTGAGATCAAAACTTTGAAACGCAACAAGATTCCGATTGTACGAGTACGATGGAATGCCAAACGAGGACCTGAGTTTACTTGGGAGCGAGAGGATCAGATGATGCAGAAGTATCCTCACCTCTTCCCGACTCCTCCATCTACCTCAGCTTAAAATTTCGGGACGAAATTTTCTTTAACAGGTGGGTAATGTAACGACCCTGGATTTTCCAACATTTATTTATTAATAATTGTTATTATTAATACTTATGATTTAACGAATGTATGTTATTACATTTACTTGTTGCCATGATTGCCCGTACTTGACTTTAAATGCCCGAAACGTCTTTGTGACACACGTACATTACACGAATAATATTTTCAAATATTATTTACATTCATGATTAAGTTTTATTAATCATTTTAATTAACTATGGTTATTAGTTAGTTACTTGGGCTTTAATTGGATTTATTTGTTAATTAATTGAACTTGGGCTTTTATTAGTGTTATGGACTCATGATATTGGGCTTATAAGCCCACCCTACATTTTAAATGGATTCTTTAGCCCATTCTTGCATGTAAGTATCACTTTGGAAACAAACTAGTTAGTTAACTTTGTTTAGAATCTTATTACTTGTTCTTCCCATGCAAGCTCACCCATTAACCAACTTTAAGGACAATTGCATGCAAGTAACTAGTGAACAAAACCCTCCCTCTTCTTTTCCCCCAAAATCGTCAACTATGATGCATACAAGGGAGGTTGTTTAATTTTTTTTTTACATTACTTAGCTACTAGTTTTTCTCTCACACTTCATTCATTCCAAACACACACTTACTTGCATACTTTTTTTCTCTCTTTTCTCTCTAAACTTTGTAAGTTACAAGATTTCTTTTCTCTTCCTTTTTCTTTACAAAAACCGAATCGAACATGCATCATCATCATTCTTTGTTGTTAACTTGTTACTTGTCTTTGATAAGTTACTTACTAGTTGTTATTATTTACTAATTATTAAGAATCAAACTTGTTAGTTTGATTCTTCATATCAACTTGTTCTTACAAGACATACAAGACATAAACTTTCTAGTTTATGATCTACACTTAACACTTGTTTAAAGATCAAAGTTCATGTGTTGAAATCATACTTGTTAATCATGTTTGTAAACTTAAAAGTTTACTTTCTTAAAGATCAAACTTAGGCTTGAATCTTTAAAGTATGAACCACCATGAATTATTTACTTGTTTACTTAGTTTATTACTTCACATTATGCACTTTAAATTCATGTTTGTTGGTTAAAATTGGTCAAGTGTTACTAGTTAACTTTGATCTCATTTATCTTGAACAAAAGTTAACTTTAAAAGTTCAAGAACATGTAAGTAAGTTTCTTTAATTATAACTTTGTACACTTATGTTAGATCTAGACTTTTGAGTCTTGGATCTTCAAGATCAAAATAAGAACTATATTCTACAACTTAAGATCTTGATTTCATAAGTTCACTTTCAAGTTTGTAACTTATTATTAGTTTTAAAGTTCATGTATGTGTTAGATCTAAGACTTTGATGTAACTTTGGTTCATCAAAACACTTGCAACACTTAAGTGAGTTGTGCTTCATGTCTTAGACTTACACTTGGGTTATGATGGTCAAACCTTGGTGAAAATGATGTAAACACATCAACGAGTTGTACACTTGAAGCTATATGCATCAAGGATGAGAACCATGATAAGCATCGAGCACTGAGAACCACCGGAACCTACTGACCCTACTGTTCTACTGTTTCTATGTCTGACCCGTACGATCTGGGCTACTGTAATTATGATTTTCTGATATCTCTGTTCGATTAGATAACTTTTCATATAGGAATCGTCTTAATCCGAGTTACGGTTTAGGATTTATGGCCCTCCGATCATCACTATGTCCATTTAACGTTGTGCTGAAAATTCTGACCTACTCGCACTTAGACCGTCGCCACGGTCAAACGAAGATGAGTTTGCTTCTGTAATTTTTACCACAACTAAAGGACTCATATACGGAGCCATGGCCACTGGTCTCACATTATTTCAGTAGGTATAGAGGATGTGGTGACTGACCGAACTCAGCCTTTGTTTTAAACTACTTTCATGAACGAAACTTACTTTACACCTTTTGTTTGATGATGAATGATGATGACCCTTAAGACCTTATTTACATACTTTTAAAACCTATTCGGACGATTTACTGACTTAGTACTATTTGACTTAGGTTGAGGACCCGTTTGGACAACCTTCATTACTTGCTTACTTTCCGAGTCATACTTTACCGCTACATTATCATTGTGAGTTATAGCATTCCCTTTTTACTTTAACTTATTTTAGGAACTGAGAATATATGCGGATTTTATGTTTTACATACTAGGCACGAGTACTTAAACTTATATATGTGTGGGTTATACAATGGCAGAAACATTCCCTTTAGCTCGGTAACATTTAGTCATTGGTTTTTGAACCGGTGAACGCGAATCTTAGATATGGATCCATAGGGTTTGACATCCCCACTAGGGCTAGTAGCGCTAGCATTTAACGAGTGTTTAATACTTCGTAGACATACGCACTTTCCAAGTGTACTTTCAGGGGGTATAAATGTTAAGTTAGTTACCAAGTGCCCACGGTTAACATATACTTTATCTTACTGTTTTGAAACGCTCTTTGTAGCACTGAAATCTCGTGGCCTACCTTACATACTGTTATACTTAAACTATAGCTCACCAACCGTTGTGTTGACATTTTTAAGCATGTTTTTCTCAGGTGCTTAAGGTTTGCTTCCGCTGTGTACTAGTCTTGCCGTATACACCCGCTGCTCTAGTGTTATCACCGCATGAACTACTTTATCTTGCATTCAAACTTAATTACATTTGAAACTATGTTTTGTAACAACCTAAGGGTCATATACATTTATTCATGCTTGCTATTCATAGAAGCATACTGTTGGTGTAAAACAATTGATGTCGGTTATGACGTCATCTTTTTATCGTGAATGCAACTTCTTTTGAAACAGCATATAGTACTTAACCTTGTAATGATCCTGTTGTTGATGATTCATACACGATGGTTTTGTACGGGGCATTACATCATTAATAATATTAAAAGTATTATTATTATTATTATTAATATTAATTATTAATATTAATTAATTGAATATTAAAAAGTCTAACTATACTTTCCTTTTGCACATCACAATCTATCTATATGTAATTTTGTTCTAGTCTCTAATATGGGTATCAAGCGAATGAAATCACAGATACAATCAAAATTCGTTAGCAATCAGAATCAACTTTTATTTCTTTTATTTTATTCCTGGTCTGATCAAGAGATTTTATCAATCGCTTCTACTATGGAACACTGTGCGTGATTGAGATTTACTATGTCAAATTGGAAATTTGATTGAGTTGCTATTCTTGTCTTCCTCATTGACTAAATTTATATATATGTATACATTATACATATGTATACTCTGAGATGATGAAACCAAGACCCACTCCCAATTCCACTTCCTGATTATTATTTTCGTGAGCCTTCACAACCACCACTCCCGACTACTGCTTATGACCGCCATGAAGCACCACCCTCATCAAAAACAATCACCATCACTGGCTCGTTTCTATTTATGATCGTGGATCTCACCACCATCGGTAAACCTCATCACTATTCTTCACCGTTATACCACCACGATCCACCACTGCATACAAGCCATTTTATGTTTTGTCATTAACAACCCATCACCAATTCATGTTATATAAATCAAACACTATCGAACCCATTCACTGTATCATCACTTGATATTAACTCAATCACCAGCCATCTTGTATTTCTTTCTTCCATGAAATCCTAAACCGACCCTTGATGTCATATTTCTGTTCTACAACTCGATAACCATCTGCACTACTTATCTTTTTCATTAGCACATACAATCACCACAACTCAGTCTTCCACCATCCTCACAATCATTGTTGCTGCTATATATATATTTTTTATGTTTCAATTCAAGCAAAATGTCGAAAAATCTTCACCACTTTCCACCACCATTAAAACAGCCATTAACCATCAATCTCCTACAACAAGGACTGATACATACGCTGCTATATAATTCTGTTTCGATCAAAACACAATCACCACCGCTACTCTTCTCTCTCTTTCAACTTGAAATCATCACTCGCCACCATTGATCGCCTTATTTTTTTTTCCTTTGTTTCTGTTTAATAGCCATCACTGGAACAATCTTGTGAACGAACCTGGACTGCAGTTTTTGAGTTTTCGGTTTCTCTGATAGCCGATACATACAGCAACATGTTTTATGTTTCGTGAATGGGGCTGTACACTGAAAACCACTTGTTCCAACTATACAACATTTGGACTTCACTATTGATGTGGACTCCTTCCAAATTGATCCACTAAAATCCCCTATGCTTTCCATGAAAACTGTAAGTCGATCGAACCACCTTATCAACTCCAGTCGATCACCACTTAAGTCACAATCGGAACCATTAACTTTTCTGTTTTACAGCACGACAAACAACACCATTAAATACGCTGCTGCTTTATATTTTTTTCTCCTATTATAACGAACAAATGTGATGGATGATGATTGATAATGCTAAAAACGAACATATATTTCATAGCATTATCCTTCCAGAAAGACAAGCTTTTAGTTGCAATTGTTCTATTTTTATGTAATATTCGTTTAAATAAATAAGTGCGAAGACAAAAGAAGAAAACGACAATTTGAAGACGCAAATGACCAAAAAGCTAAAAAGTACAAAGTACAAAGTACAATCCAAGTGGTTCAATTTATTGATGAGAAACGCCTAAAAATGACAAGAGTACAAGCCGCGAAACGCAAAGTACAAGATATCTAAACGTACGAAAAGGCGTTCGAAAATTCGAAACTGAGACATAAACTGAGCATCAACGTACAACTCAACGGAGCTAAAATTACAAGTCAACTATGCACAAGAATATAATATAATATATATAATATATATATATATATATATATAATTATATAAAATTATATTATATATTATAATATTCAGCAGCCCACGTTTAACTCAATTTGGTGAGCTGGAATCCGAAGCACCGCACTCGCGGAGCTATAAGGCACAAAAGTAATGCACTCGCGGAGCTGTACAGTTCAAAGTGGGCCTATAAAAGCTCATGCATTCTGCTCGAATTCTGCATCCCTTTTTCCAATCTCTCAATCTATATATGTAATATATTTATTATAATTTTAATTTTAATTTAAGATTAATAATAAGTTATGGTTTATTTAGGTTATTGTAAGAAATGTTTTACGGGTTTTAAAGTCGGAACTCTGTCCGTGTAACGTTACGCGATTAAATACCACCGTAAGCTATGTTCTTCCTTTTTAAATTAATGTCTCGTAACTAAGTTATTATTATGCTTATTTGAGCCGAAGTAATTGTGATGTTGGGCTAAATATTAAGATGGGGTTATTGGATTTTGTACCATAATTCGGGTTTGGACAAAAGACTGACACTTGTGAACATTGGACTATGACTATTAATAGATGGGGGGTATTGTCTAATTGAGCGGCAACTCATTGGAACCTGTTGAACCTATCTTCAAATTAGTTAATCTAATAATTATTAAAATGATTACGAATGTCCTATTTAGTGACGTTTATACGACATCGTTTACAATCATTTAATTAATCAATTGGATTGGGTAATTGATTATTCATTATGGCCAAAGTGAATAAATTAATGTATCATGGATCAATTAAAATAGGGGTAGATTACATACAAGGATAATTGGTGTAATTATTAACAAAGTATTAAAACCCTGGATTACACGCAGTCGATAACTTGGTGTAATTATTAACAAAGTATTAAAACCTTGTTACAGTTCGAATCCCTAATTAGTTGGAATATTTGACTTCGGGAATAAGGTTAATTTGACGAGCATTTTATAATTATGACCGATGGACTATTATGGCCAAAAACCAGATAGGTATCAAATAAACCAGGACAAAGAAAAATTAACCCGGGCAACAATTAATTAAAATCAAAACGTCAAACATCATGATTACGGAAGTTTAAATAAGCATAATACTTTTATTTCATATTTCATCGTACCTTTATTTACTGTCATTTCAATTACTGCAATTTACTTTATTGCAATTTAAATTCTGTCATTTATATTATCATCATTTATCTTTACGCTTTATTTAAAATCGATAAACCGGTCATTAAACGGTAAAAACCCCCCTTTTATATATTATTATTACTATATAAAATTATATATTTTATATAAATATAGTTATAAAAAATATAGCGTTACACTTAGCTAGCTCCCTGTGGAACGAACCGGACTTACTAAAAACTACACTACTCTACGATTAGGTACACTCCCTATAGTGTTGTAGCAAGGTTTAGGTATATTCCATAAATAAATAAATAAAACTTGTGTAATTTCGTCGTATTTTGTAATAATAAATAATAGTATTTTCGTACACCTCTGCTGCCTCACCAAGTTTTTGGTGCCGCTGCCGGGGAAGTGAAAGCGAAACGCTATATTCTAAAAAAAAAAAAAAATTTAGTTTTTAAGCTATTTTTGTAAAAATATATAAGTTTTAATAAAAATATAAAAATATAAAAAAGAGAAATATATATCTATATTTTTAAGTGTTAAATTAAAAAAAAAGTTTTTATTTTTTTATTTACAAAAACTAATAAGTAATTTTTGTTAAAATATAAGTTATACTTAAATTAAATTTTCTAAAAATTAAAATCAGAAAATTAAAAACAGAAAAAATAATAATAATAATAAACTGAAACTGCAAACACGATTTTTGAACCTGCAATCATCTGAGACTGCATACCTCCGCAGTCGCGGAGCCACTTGGGTAGAAAAAACCGCAGTTGCGGAGCTCTCTGACAGGTCAAACATTGGACTGCATTAATTACGGATTTAGGGTTAAATTTAATTATTATTATTATTATTAATTAATTAGATTAGGGTTGTAATTTAATATAATTAGTTGAAGTGTAGTTTTAATTAATTATAAGTTTTAATTAGTTTTATTAATATATAAATTAATATTTTTATAAAATAATAATTTAAAAATAATATTTTTATAAAAATAAGTAATTTTGTCATTTTTTTTATATCTTTTTATAAATTATATATTTTAATCGTTTAATTCATAATTTGTATATTTATCGTTCGTAATTAGTTTTAAACTTAGTTTTTGCCGTAGTTATTGTATATTCCTAAATTTTTAGGCTTTGCCGTAGAATCCCTTAAGTGCTTTTTCTTTAGATTAAGATCTAGACGCTTTAGAATTTTACGACGTCGCTTATCGCTTTAGTTTTAAATAGATTTTAGTGCCTTTTTAAGTTATTGTCGTTTTGGATATAGAATTCCTTTTAAGCTTTAATATCTTTAGACGCTAAGTTTTAGACGAAATATTTTAGTTTTAGATTTATCTTTCGACTTTTTGTTTTTCAACGCTTGTTTTTTGACACCTTATTTTTCGACGCGCTTCTTTTTCTTTCTCATTTCTACGCTCTAGTTTTTAGGACATAGATTTTTTTTTTCTTCTTCAAATTTCGACGAAAAATTATTTTAAGCGGTTAAATTGATAGTCATCCAAAATTTTCTGGTTCGTAGTAATAGTTTGATTTGTTAGTGGCGAGTTGTGGGCTTCCGATTTAAAGGGTTCTGGCTACCTGCTGCATCTATTGGCTATTCGAAATGTGGGCAAAATCAGAAAAGTCTATTAATTTGATAACTTATATAATTTTTATCTTTAAAACTAATAGGATATTCAGTGAATGCACCGAGCAAAACGTTCACCACCTTTCATACGTTCACCACCTGTAACTCGATCAAGACATCTAGCCAATATTGTTGTCGTTGATTTTTCTTTAGAATCATCATCTACTCGAACAAGTACTCCAATTCAAATTTCCGATAATCCATTTTTTGAACCCGACTTCACAATTGAGAACCCGGAGGATATTCAAGGACAATTCCAAGATCCTGAACCACTAATCATTCCTCCTAAACCACATACCATTAAATCAGAATCCTCTAGTGATTCAGATTCAACAAATTCAATCATGGAAAATCTAGAACCTCTAAGTATGGAAGACCGAATGAGAGCCACACGCACGGGCCAAGGTCACGTCATTATTAAACCAGACATCAATGCGCCAGATTATGAAATCAAAGGACAAATCCTACACATGGTAACTAATCAATGCCAATATAGTGGTACGCCAAAAGAAGATCCAAACAAACATCTTCGAACCTTTAATAGGATCTGTACTCTATTCAAAATCAGAGAAGTTGAGGATGAACAGATCTATCTCATGTTATTTCCCTGGACTTTAAAGGGAGAAGCCAAAGATTGGTTAGAATCGTTACCTGAAGGGGTGATTGATACATGGGATGTTTTAGTTGAGAAATTTCTTAAAAGATTCTTTCCGACATCCAAAGCCGTGAGACTTCAAGGAGAAATTGTTACGTTCACGCAGAAGCCAAATGAAACTTTATATGAGGCATGGACAAGATTCGGGAAGTTGTTGAGAGGATGTCCTCAGCACTGTTTAGACATTTATCAAATAGTACAAATATTCTACCAAGGTGTCGACGTTGCTACACGAAAAGACATCGACACAGCAGCTGGTGGTTCCATTATGAAGAAAACAGCAACTGAAGCTCACAAAATTATTGATAATACAGCCTCCCACTCGTATGAGTGGCATCAGGAAAAAGATATTTTTAGTTCATCTAAAGCGGCTAGAGCCGATTATAGCCATGACTTTGATTCTGTTTCCGCAAAAATAGATGCTTTCGAGAGACTAATGGAAAAGATGACTAAAGATATTCACGCAATACGAATCAGTTGTGAGCAATGCGGTGGATCACACTTAACGAAAGATTGTCACATTGAACAAACCATGGAACAATGTGAGAATGTTTCCTACATGAACCAGAGGCAGGTAAATAATTATCAAAATAATTATCAACAGCCAAGGCCAAACTTTAATCGAAGTCAAAACATTCTTTACAATCCAAATGGACCTAACAACAACTCGTACAACCAACAAGGTCCGAATAACCAACCAACTCAAAACAACACTTTCAATCAACAAAGACCTAGCTTATATAAACCACCACAACAAACCGAAGAGAAAAAGTCAAATCTAGAAGAAATGATGGCAAAGCTAATGAAATCTCAAACACAATTTATTACATCTCAAACCCAAACAAATGAGAGGTTTGATCAGTCATTTAGAACTCAACAAGCTTCCATTTTGAATCTAGAAAAACACGTAGGTACTCTTGCTAGCATGATGAGTGAGAGGGAACAAGGAAAGCTACCAAGTAATACTGAAATAAATCCTCGGAATGAGAATGTTAATATGGTGTCAACAAATTCTGAAAAACCAGCACCAGAAGATGGGAAGGTTTTAGATGTGAGTAACAATGAAGAAGTTACAACACCACTACCACCTGAGTATGTAAAGCCAGTGGTGGCACCATACAGACCACCCATCCCGTTTCCAAGAAAAGGAGTTGAGTATGAGCAAGTAATAGGTAATAAAGTTTGTGATACCTCTAGAAAGAAGAAGAAGAATAAGAAAGTGCAAGAAACAAAAACCATAGAAGTAAACCCGGTGAAGACAGTTCCACCAAAACCTCCACGCAGGGTAGGTGATCCGGGTGAATTTATTGTTCCTTGTCTACTTAGTGATTGTGTCATGTATGATGCACTAGCAGATTTAAGTGCGAGTGTGGGTGTTATGCCTCTTTCATTATATAAGAGATTAGGAGTAGATGAGTTAAGTCCAACAGAGATGTGTGTTCGACTCTTTGATCAAACACTTAGGCACCCAGTTGGAATTGCTGACAACCTACCCGTTCAAGTGGGTAATTTAACCTTTTTAGTCGAATTCATTGTCATTGACATAGAAGAGGACTCAAACATTCCTCTAATTTTAGGTCGACCATTCTTAGCGTCCACCGGGGCGTTATTTGATGTAAGAGAGGGTAGAATGACACTTAGTGATGGTGACAAATCGGTCACCTTTGTGAGTCGAAAGGCTAAATCTCCACCAACCAAAACCGTTGAACCAACAAAAATGATTGGTAAAAACCATATTGTTTTACCAACTCCAACGGTATTACTTAGCAATAATAAAACGCCTAAGTGTGGGGAAGATGAAGTAACACCTAATGATGACCTGATAATAAAGAACCCCGTTGTTGATACGAAATTAAATGATCCCGTTATTAACAGTTCAATGAAGAAACTTATTAAACAGATTCGCGATGCTAGAACCAAGGGGAAATTTAAGTTATGTAACCGGTTAGTATCCAATCTATCGCCTAAAGAAAAGGAGAAACTAGTTGAATTTGTGGATATTACACAGGAATCCGACCAATGGCTTAAAGCAAAAGTCACAGATATGCAAGTTGATTATGGTCCAAGAGAAATTGACAATGAAGTTAATTACAATTTTAAAACCACAGCTACCTAAGTGTGGGGAGATTCAAATGTTCTAAGAAATAATGCCGTCTAGAGTTATTTGTTCTGTTCTCGTGTAGTTTCGAGAATGGAATTCGATTGGTCTTTTCCACTAGCAGACACTAAAGAACTAGTTTTCTTTCCCCCGTTCTGAATTTTATTTTGTTTTGTAGGTTTGTATGAAATTAATATGCTTTTTAAATTTAAGTTTTGTGTGAATTTAAAAACAAAATTTACTTTATTTCATTAAGTTTAAAAAAATGATTTCTAAAATTCGTCGTAAGTTAAAGACTAGATCATAGAATCAAAATTGCTTTACCCGAGGGCGGGGCGAAAAATTTTGTTATAATTATTTTTAATTTTATTGATCTAAAGTATACCAAAAAAATTAAAAAAACTCAAAAATATTTGCTTTTAAAACATTCGCTTTAACGACAAAATTTTAAATTTTGTTGAGGGACGGACTAGGTAAACATACCGAAACTACCTAAAGTAAAAGGAAACAAAATTTAAAAAAAAAAATATTCATTTAAATTGTTTTAATAAATAAAGGTTTTATAAAAAAATATATAATAAAAATATTATGTATGTTTGTAGTTTATCTTATGTACAAAACAGGGTAAAACAGCCCATTTCAAAAACTGACATTAAGTTCAGCAAAAGCTACTAATTTTGACGACAAGACGCAAAATATTAAATGTGATATAAAATAATATGTTTGCAAACTCGGTATTTTTAATCACTTTTCTACACTAATCACCCTCATGAATTTAAAATTATAGTCTGATTTCATGCAAATGAGGGCATTGCATGATCTCAAGTGTGGGGAAGGGTTATAAATTCTCTCGGGATTACACTTGATTTAATTGCCAAATTTTGTGAAAATTTGAAAAATTTTCAACTAAATGAATTAAAAATCATGTTTATACATATTTATGAACGATAAAACTAGGTTATAATACCGAAATTATTGTTATCTCGGAGAGAACATAATTGGAGAAACAACCCAAAACGCTTGAATTCATTTAAAATGAAATAGAAGAGAATAAAAAGGCAAAGAAAGACATATATCACATATTTTGGTACAAGATTATTGCAGGTACTTTTGGTTTGGACTAAACTAATCAGTTTTACCCGATTTACTGTAATATATTTGAAAGAAAGATGAATCTACACAATGAATCAATTCCATCATTAAAAGGAAGTAAAGTCTTCCGAAAAAGACACGCGCTTCTTGATTTAGGTCAGGAAGTTGTCGTCCAGACCAGCTGTAGGTTGACGAAAAATCTAGAAAAGTCATCTCTAAAATCAGTAGAAAATCCACTGACCTTAGCATCAAACAGGGTCGCCAAGTGGTCAGATTTATCCTAACCATGAGAAGGATTTATCTCGTAAAATGGGGAGGGCGCCGTGCAAATTAGCTTGATAAGACTAATGAATCAGACCCCCAGAAAGCATAATGTGACGACCCGTCCAAATCCATCTGGACGAACATGTCATTCATTCATTTCATTGCTAGGTATTTGGCCTCTATATGATACGTTTTGTAAACATTGCATTCTTTTCAAAAGGTACACAATAAATGAATATCAATTTCTAAGGTTTTCAACGTTTGATGATTTCTACATATAGACAATCACCATAAATAATAGTTTACCATAATACATCCGTTGACAATGAAGTCAAAATAAGAAACACGGTGATGATTTTATGAATGCAAAGTTTTCTTGAATAAAGCATGTATGACTCTATGCACATAGCTTGTATCACATATAAGCAAACAGCGGAAGACTTCTAGAAACCTGAGAATAAACATGCTTAAAAGTGTCAACACAAAGGTTGGTGAGTTCATAGTTTTAATGTTGCGCATAATCTGTATATAAAGGTGAATCACAAGTTTTCAATTGTTTCATCCAGAAACGTTTATCAAAATATTCTACGAAATTGAGCACCCTGGTAACTAAACTTAACGTATATATAATTTATACCCTTTGTATAATCATCTTAATAATACACGCAAACCAACGTGTACGCTTCTCAAATAGCATACGTCCGTTAAAAGGCTAGTGCTCTAGCTCGGACGGGGATATCAAGCCCTATGGATCCATATACTACTACTCGCGCCCACCAGTTCTTATAACCGGCAGTTACTAGTTACCAAAGCTAAGGGATTTTCGGTTCAAACTCGGTGTAGAATTTAGTATGTACTTGTATCCATTGCGTTTAAAAATAAAGTGCATGTATTCTCAGCCCAAAAATATAGATTGCCAAAGCAATTAAAAAGGGAGCAAATGAAACTCACCTTAGCAGCATATAAAGTCGTTCACCAAAATATGACCGAAACTCGGATTACCAAATAACCGTAGATCTCAACCTAGAGAACATATGTTGGTCAATAAATGTCTATCAAGCTAGGTTAGGTCATAGTGTATCACAATCCTAATGCTCGAGATCGACATACAAAAGTTATCCAAAGTCATTTCAAAAAGTCAATTTTGACAATAGTTTAACAAAACGAGACGTGCCTTATATAAGGATTCATTTACTCGGTTGGTAATATTCAAAAATCCAATTTATCAATCTTACAAACAAGTTGTTTAAATATTAATTGCAGATTCAAAAGCAATTCTAATTAACGTCATTCATAATTTTGTTGATCATATCTTTTGATTCGTTCACCGAAATTGCGCGATTTCTAAATGAAAAGTTATTGATTTTTCGCCAGCTTTCCAAAAACGTGCATATCATGTACCTTTTATCATTAATATATGTATTTAATTCGTGATTTATCATAAACTGTTTAACGACGAAATTTAGCATATAAGCATGCATAAACATATATACTCGAGCACTAGACATGGATACATTATTAATATATAAAAGACAAGATATGAGTGCTTACGTATCAATATTGAGATTCAATATTGTAGGAAAGTATGTAGATGCAACAGAGATGATAAACACTAGTTTGACTCACAAGCAAAACCCTCAAATCATACCCATAACCTCCATGGCTATAACCCATAATTTCCTTAGCTTTATCCCGCTCGAAAACCCATTTTGAAATTGTTTGGCCATAACCTCGTCGTAATATTTTATGTAAAATTCTAATAATAACGGTAACGATATCTGATAATTCTAATACTAATAATAATAAGATTAATATTATTAATCTTAATAATAATAATAATAATAATAATAATAATAATAATAATAATAATAATAATAATAATATAAATAATAATAATACAGATAGAGTAGATGGAAAGATATATGTTCGATCAAAACAGAAAATGAATGAATTTATAGGACCTGGCCTAAAAAAGTACCCCATGCGATCGTATGGGGTTTGCACTGGTTTGCCATGCGATCGCATGGCTGAAAAATCCAGCTCACATCTGTTTTGTCCTACGCTTGTCGACATATTTATTAATTATATTTATAATATATAATTTATATAATTAATTATATATTATATTAAATTCACGTGCATAGTTAACTTATAATTTTTGTTCTGATAAGTCGTACGTCATCACGCGACTTATGTCCCGGTTCCGGTTTTTTGAGTGTCCCTTCGTATGCTGTGAAAACTTGCAATTTACATTTTGGGACACGTACCTTTGTCAAAATATAGCCTTAAATTATCCCTAAATTATATCACTCGAAATATAATTTATACATTTGATTGTTTTGGTCATTTACTTCTTTAAATCATCGTCTCGCTATTTGTTAATATATATTTAATATCAAATCGTTTTTAAGATTAAGTTAATATTTTATTTTATCACTTTGTAAAATATATATATACATTTTCATCTTGAAATAGTGTTTTACTATAGCAAATAGTGATTTTCGAAAACAATGTAGCATTTTTGGGTACTGTAGCAATTCAAAAATACTGTAGCAAATTAGTGTTTTATTTGTTCATCTTAAACGTTTTAGTTCACTTATTTAAATATCAATCGAATTAACAAGCGAATGTTACTATCGTTTACTAAATAACTTGTAATCATATATATATATATATATATATATATATATATATATATATATATATGCACATTAAGTTATATATATATATATATATATATATATATATATATATATATATATTGTTCGTGAATCGTCGAGAACAGTCAAAGAATAATTGATTATATGAATATTGTTCCAAAACTTTCGTGACTCAACATTACAGACTGTGCTTATCATGTCGGAAACGTTAATCATACAAAGATTAAGTTTAAATTTGGTCAGAAATTTCTGGGTCATCACAGTACCTACCCGTTAAAGAAATTTCGTCCCGAAATTTGAGTGAGGTCGTCATGACTAACAATAAAAATGTTTTCATGACGTATATGAGTTGATAAATAGAGTTTTATCATCGTTGGATAATATGGATAAAACAATCCGATTATTCGAAGCGTATGAGAGAAGTTATCGTAATAGAGTGAAATGAAGAATAAAGATTCGTCTTAACTTTTGACGTAGTAACGATTGATTTCCGGAATTTAAGGAATAGAAAATCTTCGTAATCTAAATAAGTTTTGATTCTTCGGGAATTAAGGAGATTAAGATCTTCTTTAATTATATGCGGTCATCTGCCTCGATTGCTTTGTCTGTTATTTCGCTATAAATTGACCTCTTCCGTTTCATTTGTTTTCACCACTCCTATAAACTTCTTTCGTATTTCATACTTTCAAAAGATTCTGAAAATGCTTCATCCAGTTCTGATTCTTGATATACTCCTAACTTTCATATTTGTCATTCTTCTGTTTCATCTACCACCAGAGGAAGTTATTTTCTTCTACCACTACCTTGGAGTTATAGTATTTTTCATTCTCCCATGTCTTTATATTGCTATATGCATTGATATACACGGTTTGTAATATATGTGTTGTTGTCAGGCTTTATATTTTTCCCTTATATTTAGAAGCTCCATTCTTTCGTTTTTCCTTCCCGACTTCAAGTCAAGCGAATAATGGTCCAGAATTCATAGGTATGAAGTTTTGGATGGACATAGTTAATGTTCTGAGAAGGTAAACGTAATGGCACGATCTTGATTTGTCAAATTACCAGAATATCCGGAAAGATAGAACTATCAAGAAGATATGTTCTTAATATGTTTGGAGATTGGGTAGAATGTAAGAGTGGTGTAACATGGCACATGATGACGGTATGGACTGTGAATCATCATGTTTCATTAGAAACTCAGCATGACTTACTGTAATATAATCACGTTGATCAAGTGTCATTATATTATACTAACTCATGCTTCAGCTCCCAACACCACTTCAAAAATATTCATATTTTAAACTCGAAGGTTTCAAAATTTAGAAACTAAAATAGTTTCTTTTATGATGTTACACAGATATCGCAAGGAGAAAATTGATTTCCGATAAGAATGATTATGGAATTATCTCCAGAAATATGGAGAATATTTATAATGAAAGATACGATGATATCTTAGAATTTCTAATATCAGAGGATGATGAAGAATATTGTCCGCAAGGGTTTAGATTCGGAAGCAAGGTATTCGTTAATGGCTTCAGCAGATAATGAATCATTTAGATTCTTTGAAGGCAGGTTTATTCTTTGTGATTTGTCCACAGCCTCCTTCATACTTTGCTCAATCCGTTTTTCAGTACCAAACTTTCTCTTTTTCTGTGCTTTTCCAACACACTACTCTTTATCATCAAACTTTTGACTGTTAAGGTCGTTTACAGTTTTTGCTGCTTCATCAGCATTTTTCAAGATTTCAGAGTATTGATTCGTAGACTGGTTGCTTTTCAGATTTTCAGAATGAAAGCTCATAATTCTAAGAGATGAATGTTATATATATACATATAATGTTCTAGTACAATTTTGAAGTCAAAGTATAGATTTGAAAGATGTAGGAATCTAAGAGTGATGATATCAGTTATATCTTGACTTGGATTCTAATATGTTAAAATCAGAATATGTAATTGAATTTGATGAGTATGGTTGTTTTGATTTCTATGAAAGAGTATATCTTGATGTGAAAGTAGTGAGTATAGTTGATGATTTGTTGAATCAGAATCGAAGAATGCAACATATTATTTGTGAATTTATATATCTCTCGGGTATTACCTACCCGTTAAAATATTCTCACCATTAACAGTTTGTACAACAGAATTTTCTTAGTTACAATCTTTATGAGAATATACCTACATATATATTTTCTTTAGATGTAATCATGGATTTAATGAGTTAACATAATATTAATCTCATCTGGTTTTCGACTAGGACTAGAATATATAATCTCTAAAACTTTTAGAAACTACATATTCTCTGCAGAATATTTCTTCGATGAAGTTATGAATCAATACTTCATCGTTTGTTATTGTTGGTATTCCTTGGTATCTATGGTGTGTATGACGTTGATGTTCGAGGTACAGATTGTGATGTTGAGGTGTGGAAAGCGGATGTTGTTGTTGGTGGTGGTAATGATACTGTTGGTGTTGATGATGGTGGTACTGTTGATGCCGGTGATGCTGCTGGTGTTTGTAATCTTTGCAACATATTCTCCAAAGCCACTACCCGAGCGCGAAGCTCGTTGACTTCTTCTATTATACCGGGATGATTGGTAGTTCGGACGATCGAATAAATAAGATTTATAATATGGGATAGTATATAATCATGATGAGATACCCTGGAAATGAGAGAGAAAATAGTATTACGAATAGGTTCGCCAGTAAGTGCTTCAGGTTCTTCGCCAAGAGGTGAATGTGGTGGATGGAAGGGATCACCTTCTTCTTGTCTCCAATGATTAAGTAGGCTACGAACCCATCCCCAATTCATCCAGAATAGGTAATGGCTGATTGGTTGATCCATTCCGGTTACACTTTCTTCAGAGTTCAGGTGAATATTAATATCAGAATAGCTGTCGGAATTTAAGGAATTTGAACTAGATACGGAATCCATCTTGTATAATTAGATAGTTTATTTTTGATATGAAATAGATTATTGAATTTAGATTGGTACTCTTTAATACATAATTTGCATATGTATATATAATACCAAAATCCCGTAAATTACTGAGAAATTTTCGGAAGATGGCAGTCAAAGTTTACTGTAATAGATATGCCAAGATATGAATTTTGTCTATACACTATCTATGCAATTAATGTAATAAGACGCGTTTAGACTTAAGATGATAGACATGTAATTTCTGACAAGAAATGATAAGCAAAACTTTTGACATGCAGACACAGTCGAAGTCCAGACTTACTAATGCATCCTAACAACTATCAGTTAGACACACTTATGCAAGACCTGGTTCACTAGGACCAACGCTCTGATACCAACTGTGACGACCCTTCCAAATCCATCTGGACGAACACATCATTCATTGATTTCATTGCGAGGTATTTGACCTCTATATGATACGTTTTGTAAACATTGCATTCTTTTCAAAAGGTACACAATAAATGAATATCAATTTCTAAGGTTTTCAACGTTTGATGATTTTTACATATAGACAATCACCATAAATAATAATTTACCATAATACATCCGTTGACAATGAAGTCAAAATAAGATACACGGTGATGATTTTATGAATGCAAAGTTTTCTTGAATAAAGCATGCATGACTCTATGCACATAGCTTGTATCACATATAAGCAAACAGCGGAAGACTTCTAGAAACCTGAGAATAAACATGCTTAAAAGTGTCAAAACAAAGGTTGGTGAGTTCATAGTTTTAATGTTGCGCATAATCTGTATATAAAGGTGAATCACAAGTTTTCAATTGTTTCATCCAGAAACATTTATCAAAATATTCTACGAAATTGAGCACCCTGGTAACTAAACTTAACGTATATATAATTTATACCCTTTGTATAATCATCTTAATAATACACGCAAACCAACGTGTACACTTCTCAAATAGCATACGTCCGTAAAAGGCTAGTGCTCTAGCTCGGACGGGGATATCAAGCCCTATGGATCCATATACTACTACTCGCGCCCACCAGTTCTTATAACCGGCAGTTACTAGTTACCAAAGCTAAGGGATTTTCGGTTCAAACTCGGTGTAGAATTTAGTATGTACTTGTATCCATTGCGTTTAAAAATAAAGTGCATGTATTCTCAGCCCAAAAATATAGATTGCAAAAGCAATTAAAAAGGGAGCAAATTAAACTCACCTTAGCAGCATATAAAGTCGTTCACCAAAATATGACTGAAACTCGGATTACCAAATAATCGTAGATCTCAACCTAGAGAACATATGTTGGTCAATAAATGTCTATCAAGCTAGGTCAGGTCATAGTGTATCACAATCCTAATGCTCGAGATCGACATACAAAAGTAATCCAAAGTCGTTTCAAAAAGTCAATTTTGACAATAGTTTAACAAAACGAGACGTGCCTTATATAAGGATTCATTTACTCGGTTGGTAATATTTAAAAATCTAATTTATCAATCTTACAAACAAGTTGTTTAAATATTAATTGCAGATTCAAAAGCAATTCCAATTAACGTCAATCATAATTCAGTTGATCATATCTTTTGATTCGTTCACCGAAATTGCGCGATTTCTAAATGAAAAGTTATTGATTTTTCGCCAGCTTTCCAAAAACATGCATATCATATACCTTTTATCAGTAATATATGTATTTAATTCGTGATTCATCGTAAACTGTTTAATGACGAAATTTAGCATATAAGCATGCATAAACATATATACTTGAGGACTAGACATGGATACATTATTAATATATAAAAGATAAGATATGAGTGCTTACGTATCAATATTGAGATTCAATATTGTAGGAAAGTACGCAGACGCAACAGAGATGATAAACACTAGTTTGACTCACAAGCAAAACCCTCAAATCATACCCATAACCTCCATGGCTATAACCCATAATTTCCTTAGCTTTATCCCGCTCGAAAACCCATTTTGAAATTGTTTGGCCATAACCTCGTCGTAATATTTTATGTAAAATACTAATAATAACGGTAACGATATCTGATAATACTAATACTAATAATAATAAGATTAATATTATTAATCTAAATAATAATAATAATAATAATAATAATAATAATAATAATAATAATAATAATAATATAAATAATAATAATAATACAGAGAGAGTAGATGGAAAGATATATGTTCGATCAAAACAGAAAATGAATGAATTTATAGGACCTGGCCTGAAAAAGTACCCCATGCGATCGCATGGGGTTTGCACTGGTTTGCCATGCGATCGCATGGCTGAAAAATCCAGCTCACATCAGTTTTGTCCTACGCTTATCGACATATTTATTAATTATATTTATAATATATAATTTATATAATTAATTATATATTATATTAAATTCACGTGCATAGTTGACTTGTAATTTTTGTTCCGATAAGTCGTACGTCATCACGTGACTTATGTCCCGGTTCTGGTTTTTCGAGTGTCCCTTCGTATGCTGTGAAAACTTGTAATTTACATTTTGGAACACGTACCTTTGTTAAAATATAGCTTTAAATTATCCCTAAATTATATCACTCGAAATATAATTTATACATTTGAGTGTTTTGGTCATTTACTTCTTTAAATCA
Organism: Rutidosis leptorrhynchoides; assembly: GCF_046630445.1. Classification (NCBI taxonomy): domain Eukaryota; kingdom Viridiplantae; phylum Streptophyta; class Magnoliopsida; order Asterales; family Asteraceae; genus Rutidosis; species Rutidosis leptorrhynchoides. Next base: position 363,719,912 of record NC_092339.1, read on the forward strand.
TCGTCTCGCTATTTGTTAATATATATTTAATATCAAATCGTTTTTAAGATTAAGTTAATATTTTATTTTATCACTTTGTAAAATATATATATACATTTTCATCTTGAAATAGTGTTTTACTTTAGCAAATAGTGATTTTTGAAAACACTGTAGCATTTTTGGGTACTGTAGCAATTCGAAAATACTGTAGCAAATTAGTGTTTTATTTGTTCATCTTAAACGTTTTAGTTCACTTATCTAAATATCAATCGAATTAACAAATGAATGTTACTATCGTTTACTAAATAACTTGTAATCATATATATATATATATATATATATATATATATATATATATATATATATATATATATATGCACATTAAGTTATATATATATATATATATATATATATATATATATATATATATATATATATATATATATATATATATATATATATATATATATATATATATATATAGTTTGTGAATCGTCGAGAACAGTCAAAGAATAATTGATTATATGAATATAGTTCCAAAACTTTCGTGACTCAACATTACAGACTGTACTTATCGTGTCGGAAACGTTAATCATACAAAGATTAAGTTTAAATTTGGTCAGAAATTTCCGGGTCATCACAGATAATCTCCTTAAAGATTAAAAATCAGGTTTTAAGACTGATATTACTCAATCCTTGAGATTGACCTTAAAGATTGAGAATTCAAACTCATGGAATTTAATGATATCTAAACTCGAGCTTGAACGAGAAAATATTTTGATCAAATTAAATCCGATTTGTTTTCTGAAAACCCTATTTTCATTGCGTTCATTACCATTGAACGTAAAATCCTAAGAATTCATCAAAATCATTAGGTCACCTGAACCAAATCGGGTGTCAACCATAAGAACGGTGGTTGCATAGCATGGTCGAAGACAGGACCTTGTGCCAGACCAAAAAAATTATAGGGTGATCTTTACTATTTCTCCTACAAAGAATAGTAATTGCATCCGACACGTTGTGGACCATGAACATCTGCATGTCATTAGACATTGCCTTAACAGTTGCTTGTTCATCGCTTTCCTTTACAACTGGACGGTAGTTTACCAAAAGGTAATATACGGAGCAAGTATACTGGATGTGTTGCTTTCCTAATACAAGGATTATCAAGTGGGTGACACAAAACCATAAGTTTTGAGCTAAAATTTTCAAATCTGAAACTCACAAAACCCACAAAAATATTTTGTAAACACCGGTGAAGGGTTATTCCAGAAAACTTATCTAGGGTAAAAGCTAGAATGAATTTTCAAAAGATCAAATATTTTCATAAAGATTCAATTTCTTAAAGGATCTAAATTTTCATAGTCATGTGGGACTGTAAACCATATCGTTACTATCATTGTTTATACCACCGTATTAAAATCACCGATGTATAAAGTGTGAGAATAAAAAAGTGATTCGAGTGAAGTGTGATTTAGTTTCAAAGTTCTGTATTGCTTGAGGACAAGCAACGTTCAAGTGTGGGGATATTTGATAATGCTAAAAACGAACATATATTTCATAGCATTATCCTTCCAGAAAGACAAGCTTTTAGTTGCAATTGTTCTATTTTTATGTAATATTCATTTAAATAAATAAGTACGAAGACAAAAGAAGAAAACGACGATTTGAAGACGCAAATGACCAAAAAGCTAAAAAGTACAAAGTACAATCCAAGTGGTTCAATTTTTTGATGAGAAACGCCTAAAAATGACAAGAGTACAAGCCGCGAAACGCAAAGTACAAGATATCTAAATTTACGAAAAGGCGTTCGAAAATTCGAAACTGAGACATAAACCGAGCATCAACGTACAACTCAACGGAGCTAAAATTACAAGTCAACTATGCACAAGAATATAATATAATATATATATATATATATATATATATATATATATATATATATATATATATATATATAATATATATATAATTATATAAAATTATATATTATTATATTACATATTATAATATTCAGCAGCCCACGTTTAACTCAATTTGGTGAGCTGGAATCCGAAGCGCCGCACTCGCGAAGCTGTACAGTTCAAAGTGGGCCTATAAAAGCTCACGCATTCTGCTCGAATTCTGCATCCCTTTTTCCAATCTCTCAATCTATATATGTAATATATTTATTATAATTTTAATTTTAATTTAAGATTAATAATAAGTTATGGTTTAGTTGGGTTATTATAAGAAATGTTTTACGGGTTTTAAAGTCGGAACTCTGTCCGTGTAAGGCTACGCGATTAAATACCACTGTAACCTATGTTCTTCATTTTTAAATTAATGTCTCGTAACTAAGTTATTATTATGCTTATTTGAGCCGAAGTAATTGTGATGTTGGGCTAAATATTAAGATGGGGTTATTGATTTTGTACCATAATTCGTGTTTGGACAAAAGACCGACACTTGTGAACATTGGACTATGACTATTAATAGATGGGGGGTATTGTCTAATTGAGCGACAACTCATTGGAACCTGTTGAACCTATCTTCAAATTAGTTAATCTAATAATTATTAAAATGATTACGAATGTCCTATTTAGTGACGTTTATACTACATCGTTTACAATCATTTAATTAATCAATTGGATTGGGTAATTGATTATTCATTATGGCCAAAGTGAATAAATTAATGTAACATGGATCAATTAAAACAGGGGTAGATTACATACAAGGATAATTGGTGTAATTGTTAACAAAGTATTAAAACCTTGGATTACACGCAGTCGATAACTTGGTGTAATTATTAACAAAGTATTAAAACCTTGTTACAGTTCGAATCCCTAATTAGTTGGAATATTTGACTTCGGGAATAAGGTTAATTTGACGAGCATTTTATAATTATGACCGATGGACTATTATGGACAAAAACTAGATATGTATCAAATAAACCAGGACAAAGGACAATTAACCCGGACAACAATTAATTAAAATCAAAACGTCAAACATCATGATTACGGAAGTTTAAATAAGCATAATACTTTTATTTCATATTTCATCGTACCTTTATTTACTATCATTTCAATTACTGCAATTTACTTTATTGTAATTTAAATTCTGTCATTTATATTATCGTCATTTATCTTTACGCTTTATTTAAAATCGACAAACCGGTCATTAAATGGTAAAAACCCCCCTTTTATATATTATTATTACTATATATAATTATATATTTTATATAAATATAGTTGTAAAAAATATAGCGTTACACTTAGCTGGCTCCCTGTAGAACGAACCGGACTTATTAAAAACTACACTACTCTACGATTAGGTACACTGCATATAGTGTTGTAGCAAGGTTTAGGTATATCCCATAAATAAATAAATAATACTTATGTAATTTTGTCGTATTTCGTAATAAAAAATAATAGTATTTTCGTACACCTCTGCTGCCTCATCAATGATGATTAGATTAAGATAAGCTATTAGATAGATAAATGATGATAGTTAATATTGATGATAGTGACAAAAAGAAGAGGATGTCGATTAGATTGAGTTAGTGGAAGAAAAAGGCAATGATGAAAGAAGATAGGTGGGACGGTATTGATTGATAATTCGCTGCTACTTTGTTGATTTATCTTTCAGAAAAATCGCATCATAAACACAACAATATAAATAATGGACTTAGGATTTTGGACTTGGTTAAATTAGATTGTTTGGGCCGTGATTCTATTGGTGATATTATTGGGCCGTGCCATGCTGTTGGACTATGATCCAAATTATGGTTTCCGATCGAACTAAATGATAAAAGGTGATGATTACGGTTAAATGAATATGGTGACGAATCACAATGATCGATGAGATGATGAGGTATAAACATAAACTTTAAGATTGAAAATATGCTAATTATACTATAAATAAAGGAAGTAAATTGTGGTTATAATAGATTTACGAACATAAACATTTATATAATAATAATACTCTAAAAGAATGTGATTATGATTATGAACTAAATATCGAGATATTAAGATATGGATAATGATAAAATGAAAGTAAAATATGATCACAAATATATGTCGTTACGAATATGGTTATGATTATGATTATGAAAGTAAATATAATACAAATATGAAAGGTTGATAAAGATATCATTATTTTCATTATTATTATTATTATTATTATTATTAATATAAGTATTATTATTATTATTATTATTATTATTATTATTATTATTATTATTATTATTATTATTATTATTATTATTATCACTTTTATTATTACTATAGTTATTATAGTTATTGTTATTATTACTATTACTATTATCATTTTTATTAAAAATTAACATTATTATTAAAATTACCATTTACATTATTATTATTATTATTTTTACCATTTTATCTTATTATTATTATTATTATTATTATTATTATTATTATTATTATTATTATTATTATTATTATTACTATTATTATTATTATTATTAAACTAATACTAAATATTAAAATTATGATCATTATTATTATTATCATTATTATTAATAGGATTATCAAGATTATTATTATTATTATTATTATTATTATTATTATTATTATTATTATTATTATTATTATTGTTATTATCATAAGTATTAGTATTATTATTAGTAGTATTATTATCATTATAGATAGTAATATAAATAATAGTATCATTATTATTATTAGTAAAATCATTATTTTTATAATTATTATTATTAGTATACATTATCATTAAAATTAACATTTTTTTATTAAAGGTATTATTTTTATTAAAGTTATCATTTTATCATTAATATTAAAAGTATCATTTTTAACTCTATTATCATTATTATTATTTTTATCATTTCTAATATTATTTTAGTATTAATATAATTTTAACAAACAAAAGATATATATATATATATACATACATATATATATATATATATATATATATATATATATATATATATATATATATATATATATATATATATATATATATATATATATATATATATATATATATATATATATATATATATATATATATATGTATTAAATACATATAACATAACAAAATTTATATTTTTATTTATTTTAAATATATAAAATAAATATATGAAACATATAGGTTATTAATATAAAAATGATATTACTAATAAATTTATATATATATAAATTTGTACGATTACAATTTTGTGTGTTAATATATATATAAATGATATAGGTTCGTGAATCCAAGGCCAAACCTGCATTGTTCAGTATCGTCGTATGTATATTTTTACTACAAAATATCGTATTGTGAGTTTCATTACTCCCTTTTTAAAATTCTTTTGCAATATATATTTTTGGGACTGAGAATACATGCGCTGCTTTTATAAATGCTTTACGAAATAGACACAAGTAATCGAAACTACATTTTATGGTTGGATTATCGAACCGAATATGCCCTTTTTTAGCTTGGTAGCCTAAGAATTGGTGTTTATGATAATTGCCACCAACTGACGCGAATCCTAAAGATAGATCTATGGACACTAACAAGCCCCAATCAGAGAATTTGAACTGCTTTAGTACTTCGATTTATCATGTCCGATGTGAGTCCCGAAATGATGGGGATATTCTATATGCATCCTATTAAGGTCGGTTACCAGGTGTTCACCATATGAATGAATTTTAATTCGCGAGTTACGCGTGTTAATATATGAAATCTTGTGGTCTATTAAAATGATGGAAATGAATGATTATGATAAACTAATGAACTCACCAACCTTTTGGTTGACACTTTAAAGCATGTTTATTCTCAGGTATTAAGGAAATCTTCCACTGTGCATTTGCTCATTTAGAGATATTACTTGGAGTCTGTAACAACCCGACTTCGTTATTCCAAAAACACACTAATTTTTTTCTGAACTAGTACATCTGGACGGCGTCCAGTAACAAAGGCTTGGACGGCGTCCCACCTTTTGGGACGGCGTCCCAATGAACTGCCAGGTTCTGATCTCGGGTTCCATTTTACACTAGCGAAAAACCCGCTTCTTGGTACTTTTAGATGAAAACCTTTTCACAACATATTATAATAAGCAAAACTAAAGGATTTCTATCATCAAAACAGGTTTTACAACACCGGGCCCACAATGTCCCGTTTTACGAATTTCGTTCGAAATACAAGTTTCGACCCTAAGAGTTTAAATTCCAAACGACACCTAGAGCATGGTATTTTGGGTTAAACTACCCAAATCTTGGCCGAACTTCCAAAAGCTAACCCAAAGCATCCCCTATCAAAATAAGCGGGAGACCACTAATCCAACCGAATACCTTTGCCTTTGTCCGTGCCGGAGCCTAAAAAGGTAAACAACGAGAGGGTAAGCTAAAGCTTAGTGAGTGCAATAGTTATACATATACATATATAATATACCTACTTGCATACACTTACACACACACACCGCATGTTCGCTAGTATTATCAATTAGCATACAAACTCCAAGTATAATCTAATCACCTCCAATTACCACAACTAGCATGAATCAATATCATATACTCCATGACAATATAATATGCTACTTTACAACGTAAACATAAAAATAAACAACTAGATGGTTAACCATTCTCGCGTCATGGTGCTACTGGCTCCGTGGTTTACACCATACGCAATGCTATGATGCTACCGGCTCCGTGGTTCACGTCACTTCGCATTTGAGTCATACTCTTTTATATTGCTACCTGCTCCGTGGTTCACACTTCGGTGCTACCGGCTCCGTGGTTCACACCAAATTTTATAGTGCTACCGGCTCCGTGGTTCACACTTTGATGCTACCGGCTCCGTGGTCCACATCTCATTTTATAGTGCTACCGGCTCCGTGGTTCACACTTTACGACTCGTGCTATAGTGCTACCGGCTCCGTGGTTCACACTACAACACACGTACCATGATGCTACCGGCTCCGTGGTTCAATCATAATACACTCACACATACTATGGTACTACCGGCTCCGTGGTTCATACCATAGCATACAAATAAATACACTATATACATACATGCATAATTACTCCACTCACCTTAACGACGTCGGTGAATGTTAAACCAAGCTCGCAACCTTCAACGTATGCACCTATTACATTATGTATATAATTAATTAATCACACAATCAAGTTGGTCAACTAACTCACTCAACATCCTAGAGTCATTTTGACCCATGGTGCAATTCCGACCCATTTGTACACTTAACCCTAATATTGGGTCAACTTCGCCAAAAACCCTAACTCTAGCCATTTATGGTCTTAATACACATATAATTACAATGTTATCGCATTTTCACACTAACAAGACAACTTAGGCCATCAAAGACCCGTTTTACCCATTTGAGGTTTCCACACCCATTCGGGCCACCGCATGCCCAAATAACACCCACTTACATAACATCTAGGTGTGCTAGTAGTTAACTAACCAATTTAAGACTCATAAACACATTTAGCATTTCAAAACCCTAGGTTAGCCATCTTTGAGTCCTCATGACTCAAACTTACCCAAAAACCCCCAAATCACTTACAAATGGGTTTTATGTTCATCACTAGCCCAAACCCTAACCCTTAAACAATTTAAACTAAGGAAATCAAGTTTTGGACTTACCACCACTACCAAAACATAGCTAGTGAGGAGATGAACAACTTTAATGCTCGAGCTCCAACCCGAAACAAGCTTCTTCCTCTTCGATTTGAGCTTTCTCACACTTGAATCACACTCTCTCTCTCTCTAGAATTGAAGTGAAAGAGGTTGGGTGGTTGTAAATGGAGTAAATGATGCTCCAAAACAGATCCAGGGCTTTAAATTCGGCACCCATGTGAAATTATCAAAATACCCATTTAAATATCTGAAAACAAGACAGCTGGCCCGCCAGTTCATTTGGACGGCGTCTAAACTCCCTGGACGGCATCCAGTCCTTCACACTGGGATGGTGTCCCACCCATCTGGACGGCGTCCCAACCACCTGGGAAACAGGATCTTACAACTCTCCCCCACTTGAACTGGATTGCGACCTCGCAATTCAAGCCGCATGACAAGCAGGAAGATACACTAGAACAAACTCTTCGGGATCCCAAGTAAACTCGGAACCTATACTACGACGCCATTGAACTTTAAAAGTTCTCACCTCTTTATTCCTCAATCTTTTCACTTTTTCATCAAGTATAGCAACCGGCTCCTCAATATACTCTAACTTATTGTTTAGCTCAATTTCATCTAATGACACCCACGAAGAATCATCCGCAAGACACTTACGGAGATGGGAAACATGAAATGTATTATGGATCCCCGCAAGTTCTTCGGGTAATTCCAAACGGTATGCAACTTCGCCAACACGAGCTAAAACTTTAAATGGGCCAATAACCGAGGAACTAACTTTCCCCATTTTCGAAACCGAATAATACCTTTCCATGGCGAAACCTTAAGCATCACCATGTCACATTCTTGGAATTCGATCATTCGCCTACGTTTGTTGGCATACCACTTTTTTCTATCTTGCGCCTTTTTCAAATGAGCCCGAATCATATCAATCTTGCTATTCGTCTCTAAAACCAAATCGGTACTCCCGATTTCCCTTTGAACCACTTCACCCCAACAAATTGGGGTTCGACACCTACGCCCATAAAGCATCTCATATGGTGGCATCCCGATACTAGTATGATAACTATTATTGTACGAGAATTCCACCAAAGGTAAGTGCTCATCCTAACTACAACCGAAATCAATAATACACGCCCGTAACATATCCTCCAGTGTTTGATTCGTACGTTCGGTTTGACCGTCCGTTTGAGGATGGTACGCCGTGTTCATTTTCAATTGTCTACCCATGTCTTCATGAAACTTTTCCCAAAACCGAGATGTAAAACGAGTATCTCGATCCGAAATAATAGATATAGGAACCCCGTGTCTTGATATCACTTCCTTGATAAACAACTTAGCCAAGGTCTCCGAGGATATCGCTTCCCGAATGGGAAGAAACAAAGCACTTTTTTTCAATCGATCAACTATTACCCAAATCGAATCAAATTGGGTTCTCGCCGTTTTAGGTAACTTTGTGATGAAATCCATGGTAATGTGCTCCCATTTCCACTTCGGGATTTCTAACGATTGTAACTTACCATACTGCTTTTGGTGTTTGACTTTAACTTGAAAACACGTGACGCATTGCTCAACATACTTAACAACATCACGTTTCATGCCCGGCCACCAATATTCCTTCCTTAAATCAAGATACATTTTCATCGCGCTCGGATGAATGGAATACTTTAACTTATGTGCTTTATCAAGTAGCACTCGTCGATAATCCCCCATCTTAGGCACCCACACCCTTCATTGAAAGGACAACAAACCAAGCGGGCCGGAAGTAATAAACTCCGATTGCCCTACAATTCGTTCTTCGTGTTTGTTGTGAACGTAAGCTTCAATTTGGATCACACCAAGTTTTTCAAGAAAATCATTAGTAATAATCATACGTAACATTCCCAATCGTAATGCCGGATGTTGACTCTTTCAACTTAACGCATCCGCGACCACATTCGCCTTGCCCGGATGATAAAGTATCTCACAATCGTAATCTTTCACCACATTCATCCATCTTCGTTGACGATAATTCAAATCTCGTTGATCGAAAAGGTGTTTCAAACTCTTATAATCCGAATAAATCATACACTTAACACCATACAAGTAATGGCGCCAAATTTTCAACGCATGCACAACCGCCGCCAACTCAATATCATGAGTCGGATATCTCGTTTCCTGTTCCTTTAATTGTCGAGAGGCATAAGCGATGAATTTACCCCTTTGCATTAGAACACACCCGAGTCCATTTAAAGAAGCATCACAATAGACCGTCATGTCTTCCACACCTTTCGGCAATACTAACACCGGAGCTTGACACAACTTCTCTTTTAACAATTGAAAAGCAATTTCTTGCTCGTTCTCTCAATTAAATCTCGCGTTCTTTCTCGTCAACCTAGTCAATGGAGAAGCAATCTTGGAAAAGTCTTGGATAAACCGACGATAATAACCGGCCAATCCGAGAAAACTTCGGATTTTCGTAGGCGTAGTCGGTCGTCCCCAACTCTTCACCGTTTCTATCTTCCCCGGATCTACTTGAATACCCTCTTTGTTCACAATATGACCAAGGAATTGAACTTCCCTTAGCTAAAATTCACATTTGGAGAATTTAGCATACAACTTCTCCTTCGCAACGTCTTCAACAAACCCCGCAAATGATGTTCATGTTCCTTCATACTTTTCGAATAGACAAGTATGTCGTAAATGAACACAATTACCGACTTGTCTAACATAGGTTGGCACACTCGGTTCATAAGATCCATGAATACCGCCGGTGCATTCGTAAGACCAAAAGGCATAACTACGAATTCAAAATGCCTATAACGCGTTCGAAAGGCCGTTTTCTCAATATCTTCCTCACGGACCCGCATTTGGTGATAGCCGGACCGTAGGTCGATCTTAGAGAAATACGTTGCACCTTGGAGTTGGTCAAACAAATCGTCAATCCGAGGCAATGGATAACGATTCTTGATCGTCACTTTATTCAACTCCCTATAATCGATGCACATCCGCATACTACCATCCTTCTTCTTCACGAATAAAACCGGAGCGCCATGGCGAAGCACTCGGTCGAATAAAACTCTTCTCAAGCAACTCTTGGGTTTGATTTAACAACTCTTGCATTTCCGTTGGAGCTAAATGATAAGGAGTTTTATCAATGGGAGTAGCTCCCGGAACCAACTCAATGCGAAATTCAACTTGTCTTTCCGCCGGAACACCCGGTAACTCATCCGGAAAAACATCTTCAAATTCATTCACCACCGAAATTTCACAAATGGGTGGTTGCTCATCACGAGTATCAACAACATGGGAAAGAAAAGCCATGCCACCACCAACAAGGAAATGACGTGCCCGTGCAAAAGTGCATATCGGCACAAGTCTTCTTCGTTTATCACCATGAATAATTAACTCTCCCCCACTTGGGGTCTTCACACGAATAGATTTTTCATGGCATGCAATATCGGCTCTATTACGATCGAGCCAATCCATACCAACAACGATATCAAAATCACCCAAAGTCATCGGGATGAGATCAATTTTAAAGTTTTCGGCACCAAATACAACATCACAATTTTTACATACATCAACCACTAGCACCGTCTTGCTGTCCGCTATTTCGACTTCTACCGGACGACTTAACTTAGCTAATGGTTTATTAAGTTTAGGCACAAATTTTGGTAACACAAACGACAAGTTAGCACCACTATCAAAGATTATCCTCGCCGGATTAGAGTTAACCATGAAAGTACCTGAGACAACTTCGTTAGATTATTTGGATTCATCATTCGTCATCAAATAATTATGACCCCTAGCCGTACCGGCCGCCTTCTCCAACTTCTTAACATGTTCACCCCGCAAATCGGGACATTCCGGCCTTTTGTGCCCTTCTTTACCACAATTGTAACAAGTGAGCTTTGGTGTTGAGGATGAATTTGTACAATCACGAGCCATGTGTCCTTGTCGTCCACAATTATAACATTTGGGTCCAAAGCCCCTGGATGCACCCTTCTTCACACTACCAACACTCTCACTAGCACCCTTACTCTTTTTGTTAGATTGACTAGTAGCTTCAAAATTTCTTTTGCCGAAAGTAAAGCCACTCTTTCTCAATACTAGCGCCTCAAAACCTTTGGCCATATCGAACAACTCATCAAAAGTCTTCACCACGGTTACGCTAATCTTCTCTTGATAATTGTCATTCAAGATTCGATAGAAGTCCTCCTTCAACATTTTATCATTCCCGACATACTCCGGGCAAAATTGGGTCTTGGACAAAAACACGGATTTGAGAGTGTTCAAATCCATCGACCCTTGCCTCAAAGAATGCAACTCGTCCTTAAGCCTTGTAAGATCGGCCGAAGTTCGGTATTCTTTGAAAAACTTCCTCTTGAATTCATCCCACGTGAATTCCATGCATTGCACTTCACCATAAACTTGGAGCTTTGCATCCCACCACAACTTGGCATCGCCCCTTAACATACTACACCCATACCTTATCTTTTTATCGAGAGGACATTCACAAGTACGAAAGGCCCCCTCCATATCGGAGATCCAACGGGCACTCTTAAGAGGGTATCTTTCACCTTCAAAGGTGGGAGGTTGAGAATCCTTGAAATTCTTATAGAAAAAGTCCCGTCTTCCCACATTATCTTCGTGAAGAACGGCCTTAACTTGTTCCTTTACTACATTGACTAGTTGCTCGTCAATTGTATCTAGAAACATCTTCTTAACATCCTCGAGGAACTCCGCCTTTTGACGTTTAAAGATGGCCTCAACCTTGGCCGTGAACTCGGCGTCCTCACTTGTACCCCCATTATCATTTTCGGGCCCGTTTCTCATCTTCATTCTATAAAACGGAATAGATTAAACAACGAAACGAAAGGACATAACACATATGTATATACGTATACACCACACTACTCCATCTTGCTCGACAATCATCGTACATTGCTTGTTTAACACGATTTGAACCCGTAATAATGGTAGCTAATCATTGTTACGCGAGCACATCGCATTAACTTGCTAGTACAACGTCTATCTCGCTTGATAATTGCTAAACACAACACAAAACAATTAGCACAAGGCTAGTTCACATAAACCTAAGCACTAACAATTTCCGATCCGACCCAAAGTCCTACAAGTCTCGCATAAAGCGCACACACAATAAAGTCTAAGTCTAGGCACCTATCTCAAGTTGACTAAATCCCTTAGACCATGCTCTGATACCACTTGTAACAACCCGACTTCGTTATTCCAAAAACACACTAAAAACAAATTTTTTGGACTAGTACATCTGGACGGCGTCTAAGATTCTGGACGGCGTCCAGTAACAAAGGCTTGGACGGCGTCCCACCTTTTGGGACGGCGTCCCAATGAACTGCCAGGTTCTGATCTCGGGTTCCATTTTACACGAGCAAAAAACCCGCTTCTTGGTACTTTTAGACGAAAACCTTTTCACAACATATTATAATAAGCAAAACTAAAGGATTTCTATCATCAAAACAGGTTTTACAACACCGGGCCCACAATGTCCCGTTTTACGAATTTCGTTCGAAATACATGTTTCGACCCTAAGAGTTTAAATTCCAAACGACACCTAGAGCATGGTGTTTGGGGTTAAACTACCCAAATCTTGGCCGAACTTCCAAAAGCTAACCCAAAGCATCCCTATCAAAATAAGCGGAAGACCACTAATCCAACCGAATACATTTGCCTTTATCCGCGACGAAGCCTAAAAAGGTAAACAACGAGAGGGTAAGCTAAAGCTTAGTGAGTGCAATAGTTATACATATACATATATAATATACCTACTTGCATACACTTGCACACACCGCATGTTCACTAGTATTATCAATTAGCATACAAACTCCAAGTATAAGCTAATCACCTCCAATTACCATAACTAGCATGAATCAATATCATATACTCCATGACAATATAATATGCTACTTTACAATGTAAACATAAACATAAACAACTAGATGGTTAACCATTCTTGCATCATGGTGCTACCGGCTCCGTGGTTCACATCATACGCAATGCTATGACGCTACCGGCTCCGTGGTTCACGTTACTATGCATTTGAGTCATACTCTTTTATAGTGCTACCTGCTCCGTGGTTCACACTTCGGTGCTAACGTCTCCGTGGTTCACACCAAATTTTATAGTGCTACCGGTTGATGCTATCGGCTCCGTGGTTCACATCTCATTTCATAGTGCTACCGGCTCCGTGGTTCACACTTTACGACTCATTATATAGTGCTACCGGCTCCGTGGTTCATACTACAACATACGTACCAAGATGCTACCGGCTCCGTGGTTCACATAATAATACACTCACACATACTATGGTACTACCGACTCCGTGGTTCATACCATAACTTACAAATAAATACACTATATACATACATGCATAATTACTCCACTCACCTTAACGCCGTCAGTGAATGTTAAACCAAGCTCGCAACCTTCAACGTACGCACCTATTACATTATGTATATAATTAATTAATCACACAATCAAGTTGGTCAACCAACTCACTCAACATCCTAGAGTCATTTTGACCCATGGTACAATTCCGACCCATTTGCACACTTAACCCTAATATTGGGTCAACTTCGCCAAAAACCCTAACTCTAGCCATTTATGGTCTTAATACACATATAATCACAATGTTATCGCATTTTCACACTAACAAGACAACTTATGCCATCAAAGACCCGTTTTACCCATTTGAAGTTTCCACACCCATTCGGGTCACCACATGCCCAAATAACACCCACTTACATAACATCTAGGTGTCCTAGTAGTTAACTAACCAATTTAAGACTCATAAACACATTTAGCATTTCAAAACCCTAGGTTAGTCATCTTTGAGTCCTCACGACTTAAACTTACCCAAAAACCCCCAAATCACTAACAAATGGGTTTTATGTTCATCACTAGCCCAAACCCTAACCCTTAAACAATTTAAACTAATGAAATCAAGTTTAGGACTTACCACCACAACCAAAATGTAGCTAGTTCGGAGATGAACAACTTTAATGCTCGAGCTCCAACCGAAACAAGCTTCTTCGTCTTCGATTTGAGCTTTCTCACACTTGAATCACTATCTCTCTCTAGAATTGAAGTGAAAGAGGTTGGGTGGTTGTAAATGGAGTAAATGATGCTCCAAAACTGATCTAGGGCTTTAAATTCGGCACCCATGTGAAATTACCAAAATACCCATTTAAATATCTAAAAACAAGACAGCTGGCCCGCCAGTTCATTTGGACGGCGTCCAAACTCCCTGAACGGCGTCCAGTCCTTCACACTGGGACGACGTCCCAACCACCTGGGAAACAGGATCTTATAGAGTCATTCATGACATATTTCTAAAGAAGTTGCATTCGAGTCATTGAGTTCATCAAGTTTATTATTAAGTCAATTATAATTGGATATATTATGAAATGGTATGCATGCCGTCAACTTTCGATGTAATGAAAGTTTGTCTTTTTTAAAAACGAATGCAATGTTTGTAAAATGTATCATATATAGGTCAAGTACCTCGCGATGTAACCAAATGTAATCTATTCGTCAAGATGGATTAGGACGGGTCCTTTCAGTTGGTATCAGAGAAGTGGTCGTAGCGAACCAGGTCTTGCATTAGTGTGTCTAACTAGTAGTTGTTAGGATGCATTAATGAGTCTGGACTTCAGCCTAGTAGTTATTAGGATACATTAATAAGTCTGGACTTGAACCTGGTCTGCATGTCAAAAGTTTTGCTTACCGTTCTTTGTCGAAAAATATCTACCTATCATTTTCAGTCTCGACACATCTTATTGCAATTATTGCATAGATGGTGTACAGACAAATGTACATCCCTTCACATTAAACCTTGTCTGACACGTCTCCTTAATTTCCTCCATAATCCACGGAATCTTTGGAAGTATGTATAGGTATCCTATATAATTAGAATATCATTCGATATCCGAAAATCATTTCATATCAAAATCCTTTAACTGATCGTGAGAGATGGATCCTACGCCTAGCTTGGATTCCATTAGTTCCGAAAGCAATTTCGAAATGTATATTGAAGTAAACTTCGGAGTCAATGAACCAGAAGTGCCTCAACCATTTAGCTATTTTTCTTTCTGGAGGAGATGGGGGTGGGTCCGAGACTTACTCACTCGATGGAGAAATGAAGAAGGTGAAACCAATGAAGAAGGCGAACCCTACTGTGAACCAAACTTACCTCCTAACATCAGAGAAAACGATGTACTCACCGGTGAACCTATTCGCAACACTGTTTTCACCCTTCTTGCCAAAATATTCCGCCTCAACGATTGCATTACTGCAATCTCAGAAAATATTCAACCTCTACTTCTAAATACCAATCGAAGGGGAATAGTAGAAGAAGTTAGGGAACTTCGAATTGATAATCAAGATCTATCGAATCAGATGAGTGGGTGGATAGAAATGATAGAGGCTAGGATAGAAACCCTGACAAGAATGGTGTGTGATTTACAAACTATATTTATTACACCAACATCATCACCAACCTCAGTACCAACAGCACTTGTACCACCGACAGCAACATCCACCTCACCAGCCTCGACAACACCATCGGTACCGCGAGCATAATCTTCGTTCTACCTATCGACCTATCTACTTTATATTTGTTCTACATATCAACCTACATTGATTATCTTCGTTCTACATGGCAATTATGTAATCTCTACAGTCTTAAAGATTATATATTCTCGTTCTAAGGATAAATCAAATAAGATTAATATATTATTGAGTCATTAAATCCATGATTATATCTGAAGAAAATATATATGTAAGTATATCTTCCTAAAGATCGTAATTAAAAATTCTTCTGTACAAATTATTAATGATGAGAATATTTTAACTGGTAGGTAATACCCTAGAAATATTTAGATTTCACATTAATATATTACACTATACATTCTTCAAATCCGATTCAACAATTCATTTACTATCCTATATACAACCACAGATATACGTATTCGTTCACCAAAGAATAACCATTTTCATTCCAATTCAATTTCATATACGAGTTTCTGTCGATCAAAATCCAAGTCAAGATTTGACAAGTGGCATAATGGAGAAAATAATGAATAAAATAAAATTGATTAGTAACTAATTAATTAATTACGTAAAATTTCCTTCATCTTATTTCTAATCTTAAATATTTAAAATTCTAAGATTATATATTGAACTATTGGACTATTGGACTACTAACCTTGAACAATTAAAAAGTATTAAAAGAATAGGAAATATAAATTATAACATTTTAGTTTAAAAAGATCGTTAATAAGCTACATCTTCTATAGTTAAACATTTTTTCAAGTTGCCACTTGATTTCATCTTAAACATCATTTGTAACTTGATTTCATCTTAAACATCCTTTGTATCTTGATTTCATCTTAAACATCCTTTGTATCTTGACGATTACAATCAGCGTTTAATCATCTAAAAACATAATTCTCTTGAAACCACCTCGGATTAATAACCGATGATTTAGATATGGTAGCATTAAATGCAGAGAGAGCAGCAAAATTGTAGATGGTCTAAATGGCCAAAAGTTTGATAATAAAGAATGGAATGTTGGAAACACTCAATAGAAAATTTGGTACTGAAAAACGGATTGAGCTAACCATGAAGGAGACCAAGGACAAATACAAGGACCATACCCTGTATTCCAAGAATCCAGATAATTCTGTATCCGATGAAAACCTTAGAAAATATCTTGCTCCGAAGTCATGTTAAAATCTTGCGGAAAATCTTTCTTCATCAACCTTCGAACTTTGAAATTCCAAAATATCATCATAAATATCTTCGATATTTTTGAGGATATTTTCATAAATATTCTCGTCCAAAATTATATACCTCTTCGTGCTATATGTATTACATTATATTGGAAACTTCTGTAAAACCTAAGTATAAATTATGAATAGATTCTGGAGAAATGTTAAGAAGTTGAGCATGAGTTAGTATAATATAATGACACTTGGCCAACGTGATTATATTACAGTAAGTCATGCTGGAAGTTCTAATGAAACATGATGATTCACAGATCATAACGTCATCATGTGCCATGTTACACGACTCGTTCAATCTGTTCAATCTCCGAACATATCAAGAAAATATATTCTTGATAGTTCTATCCTCACTGAATCTGGTAATTTGACAAATCAAATCGTGAGAATACGTTCCTTCGTACTTAGAACGTTATAATCATTCGAAACTCTATATCTACGAATTCTGGACCATTATTCGCTTGACTTATAGTCGGGAAGAGAAAACAAGAGCATAGAGCTCCAAAATATAAAGAAAAATATAAAGCCGATCACAAACACATAAATTACAAACCGTGTATATCAATGCGGATAGCAACATAAATACACGGGAGAATGAAAAACACTATAACCCCAAGGTAATAGTAGAAGTAAATAGATTCCTCCGGTGGTAAATGGAAAAGAAGAATGACAAATACGATAGTCAGGAAAATATCAAGGATCAGAACTGAATTAAGCATTTCCCTAATCTTTAAAAGTATGAATCGAGGAAGAGAAGAAAGGAGTTGTGAAAATAATAGAATGGAAGAAATTAATTTATAGCGAAATATCAGACATAAGCAATCGAGGCGGATTGCCGCATTTAATTAAAGAGTATCTTAATTTCCTTAATTTTCGAAGAATCAAATCTTATATAGATTATGAAGATTTCCTTTAAATCCCTTGAATTCCGGAATTCAACCGAGACTACGTCAGAAGTTAAGACGAACCTCTATTTATCTCATTTCACTCTTTTGTGACAGCTTCACTCGTACGCTTCACAAAAGCAAATCGTTTTATCTATATTACTCAATAATGATAAAACTTTATTTATTAACTCATATTCGTCATGAAAACATTTTTATTATTAGCCATGACGACCTCACTCAAATTTCGGGAAGAAATTTCTTTAACGGGTAGGTACTGTGACGACCCGAAAATTTCTGACCAAATTTAAACTTAATCTTTACCTTATTTCGACACGATAAGCAAGGTCTCTAATGTTGAGTCTCAAAATTTTGAACTGTTTCATGTATTCAATTGACCTTCGACCATTCTCGACGATTCACGAACAACTATTTGTAAATAGATGCATACATATATATATATATATATATATATATATATATATATATATATATATATATATATATATATATATATATATATATATATATATATATATAATAAATTGAAAAATTATTTGAAATAATATATGATTTAATATATAAAAATATAAAATGATATCAGTAAATCCAATATTATTAATTTAATATATAATATATAGACATGAGATTTGATAAGCATAATTTGTTATATCAATATTATTAGTGTTATCTTTATTAATATTATGAATATCATTATTAGCAATATTATTAATAATTATCATTATACTTGTTAGTAATATTATTAATGATATTTTTATTTTTATCATTAATAATATTAAAAGTATTATTATTATTAATATTAATTATTAATATTAATTAATTGAATATTAAAAAGTCTAACTATACTTTCCTTTTGCACATCACAATCTATCTATATGTAATTTTGTTCTTGTCTCTAATATGGGTACCAAGCGAATGAAATCACAGATACAATCAAAATTCGTTAGCAATCAGAATCAACTTTTATTTCTTTTATTTTATTCCTGGTCTGATCAAGAGATTTTGTCAATCGCTTCTACTATGGAACACTGTGCGTGATTGGGATTTACTATGTCAAATTGGAAATTTGATTGAGTTGCTATTCTTGTCTTCCTCATTGACTAAACTAATATATATGTATACATTTTACATATGTATACTCTGAGATGATGAAACCAAGACCCACTCCCAATTCCACTACCTGATTATTATTTTCGTGAGCCTTCACAACCACCACTCCCGACTACTACCCATGACCGCCATGAAGCACCACCCTCATCAAAAACAATCACCATCACTGGCTCGTTTCTATTTATGATAATGAATCTCACCACCATCGGTAAACCTCATCACTATTCTTCACCATTATACCACCACGATCCACCACTGCATATAAGCCATTTTATGTTTTGTCATTAACAACCCATCACCAATTCGTGTTATATAAATCAAACACTATCGAACCCATTCACTGTATCATCACTTAATATTAACTCAATCACCAGCCATCTTGTATTTCTTTCTTCCATGAAATCCTAAACCAACCCTTGCTGTCATATTTCTGTTCTACAACTCGATAACCATCTGCACTGCTTATCTTTTTCATTAGCACATACAATCACCACAACTCGGTCTTCCACCATCCTCACAATCATTGTTGCTGCTATATTTTTTTTATGTTTCAATTCAAACAAAACGTCGACAAATCTTCAAAACTTTCCACCACCATTAAAACAACCATTAACCATCAATCTCATACAACAAGGACTGATACATACACTGCTATATAATTCTGTTTCGATCAAAACACAATCACCACTGCTACTCTTCTCTCTCTCTCATCTTCAAATCATCACTCGCCACCATTGATCGCCTTATTTTTTTTTCCTTTGTTTCTGTTTAATAGCCATCATGGGAACAATCTTGTGAACGAACCTGTACTACATTTTTTGAGTTTTTGGTTTCTCTGATAGCAGATACATTCAGCAACATGTTTTCTGTTTCATGAATGGGGCTGTACATTGAAAACCACTTGGGCCAACTATACAACATTTGGACTGCACTATTGATGTGGACTCCTTCTAAATTGATCCACTAAAATCCCCCATGCTTTCCAGGAAAACTGTAAGTCGATCAAACCACCTTATCAACTCCAGTCGATCACCACTTAAGTCACAATCGGAACCATTAACTTTTCTGTTTTACAGCACGACAAACACCACCATTAAATACGCTGCTACTTTATATTTTTTTCTCCTATTATAACGAACAAATGTGATGGATGATGATGATTAGATTAAGATAAGCTATTAGATAGATAAATGATGATAGTTAATATTGATGATGGTGACAAAAAGAAGAGGATGTCGATTAGATTGAGTTAGTGGAAGAAAAAGGTAGTGATGAAAGAATATAGGTGGGACGGTATTTGTGATGCCCTGTACAAAACCATCGTGTATGAATCATCAACAACAGGATCATTACCAAGTCAAATACTATATGTGGTTTCAAAAGAAGTTTGCATTCATGAATAAAGGTGATGTCTTAACCAACATCAAATATGTTACAATAAAAGTATGCTTCAATGAACAGAAGCAATTAGTAATAGTATGTGACCCAATGGTCATTACAAATCATTGTTTCAAAAGGTAACATAGTTTGAATGCAAATAAAACGTTTCATGCGGTGACCACTCTAACAAGTGCAGCGTGAAATGTCCCGTTCTTATTGATTAAAAATGTTCCATATTAATTGATTTCGTTGCGAGGTTTTGACCTCTATATGAGACGTTTTTTTTCAAAGACTGCATTCATTTTTAAAACAAACCATAACCTTTATTTCATAAATAAATGTTTAAAAAAACTTTACGTAGATTATCAAATAATGATAATCTAAAATATCCTGTTTACACACGACCATTACATAATGGTTTACAATACAAATATGTTACATCGAAATCAGTTTCTTGAATGCAGTTTTTACACAATATCATACAAACATGGACTCCAAGTCTTGTCCTTATTTTAGTATGCAACAGCGGAAGCTCTTAGTATTCACCTGAGAATAAACATGCTTTAAACGTCAACAAAAATGTTGGTGAGTTATAGGTTTAACCTATATATATCAAATCGTAACAATAGACCACAAGATTTCATATTTCAATACACATCCCATACATAGAGATAAAAATCATTCATATGGTGAACACCTGGTAACCGACATTAACAAGATGCATATATAAGAATATCCCCATCATTCCGGGACACCCTTCGGATATGATATAAATTTCAAAGTACTAAAGCATCCGGTACTTTGGATGGGGTTTGTTAGGCCCAATAGATCTATCTTTAGGATTCGCGTCAATTAGGGTGTCTGTTCCCTAATTCTTAGATTACCAGACTTAATAAAAAAGGGCATATTCGATTTCGATAATTCAACCATAGAATGTAGTTTCACGTACTTGTGTCTATTTTATAAATCATTTATAAAACCTGCATGTATTCTCATCCCAAAAATATTAGATTTTAAAAGTGGGACTATAACTCACTTTCACAGATTTTTACTTCGTCGGGAAGTAAGACTTGGCCACTGGTTGATTCACGAACCTATAACAATATATACATATATATCAAAGTATGTTCAAAATATATTTACAATACTTTTAATACATTTTGATGTTTTAAGTTTATTAAGTCAGCTGTCCTCGTTAGTAACCTACAACTAGTTGTCCACAGTTAGATGTACAGAAATAAATCGATAAATATTACTTTGAATCAATCCACGACCCAGTGTATACGTATCTCAGTATTGATCACAACTCAAACTATATATATATTTTGGAATCAACATCAACCCTGTATAGCTAACTCCAACATTCACATATAGAGTGTCTATGGTTGTTCCGCAATATATATATATAGATGGGTCGCATGATAGGTCGAAACATTGTATACGTGTCTATGGTATCTCAAGATTACATAATATACAATATAAGTTGATTAGGTTATGGTTGGAATAGATTTATTACTAACTTTCACGTAGGTAAAATGAGTAGTTTTTATCAATCTTGTTTTACTCGCCATTTCTTCGTTTCTAATCCGTTTTGAGTGATTCCAGTGGCCATGGTTTCATATTGAACTTAACTTTATGAATCTAAGTAGAAAAAGTATAATTTTATAGTCATAAATACAAGTTAAAAGTCGTTTTTGAAAGAGGTAGTCATTTCCGTCGAAAGAACGACATCTTGATGACCATTTTGAAAAACATACTTTCACTTTGAGTTTAACCATGATTTTTGGATATAGTTTCATGTTCATAAGAAAAATCATTTTTCTAGAAGTATAGCTTTTAAATCAAAGTTCTTCTTAGCTTTTAATTATCCCAACCAAAACAGCCCCCGGTTTTACTACGACGGCGTATATCCAGTTTTATGGTGTTTATCGTGTTTCCAGGTTTTAAATCATTAAGTTAGCATATCATATAGATATAGAACATGTGTTTAGTTGATTTTAAAAGTCTAGTTAAAAGGATTAACTTTATTTGCGAACAAGTTTAGAATTAACTAAACTATGTTCTAGTGATTACAAGTTTATAACGTTGAATAAGACAGCTTTTTATGTATGAATCGAATGATGTTATGAACATCATTACTACCTCAAGTTCCTTGGATAAACCTACTGGAAATGAGAAAAATGGATCTAGCTTCAAAGGATCCTTGGATGGCTTGAAAGTTCTTGAAGCAGAATCATGACACGAAAACAAATTCAAGTAAGATTTCCACTCGAAATAAGATTGTTATAGTTATAGAAATTGAATTAAAGTTTGAATATGATTATTACCTTGTATTAGAAATATAACCTACTGTAAGTAACAAAGGTTTCTTGATCTTGGATGATTACTTGGAATGGATTTAGAAAACTTGGAAGTAAACTTGCAATCTTGGAAGTATTCTTGATTTTATGAAACTAGAACTTTTGGAATTTATGAAGAACACTTAGAACTTGAAGATAGAACTTGAGAGAGATCAATTAGATGAAGAAAATTGAAGAATGAAAGTGTTTGTAGGTGTTTTTGGTCGTTAGTGTATGGATTATATATAAAGGATATGTAATTTTGTTTTCATGTAAATAAGTCATGAATGATTACTCATATTTTTGTAATTTTATGAGATATTTCATGCTTGTTGCCAAATGATAGTTCCCACATGTGTTAGGTGACTCACATGGGCTACTAAGAGCTGATCATTGGAGTGTATATACCAATAGTACATACATCTAAAAGCTATGTATTGTACGAGTACGAATACGGGTGCATACGAGTAGATTTGTTGATGAAACTGAACGAGGATGTAATTGTAAGAATTTTTGTTAAGTAGAAGTATTTTGATAAGTGTCTTGAAGTCTTTCAAAAGTGTATGAATACATATTAAAACACTACATGTATATACATTTTAACTGAGTCGTTAAGTCATCGTTAGTCGTTACATGTAAATGTTGTTTTGAAACCTTTAGGTTAACGATCTTGTTAAATGTTGTTAACCCAATGTTTATAATATCAAATGAGATTTTAAATTATTATATTATCATAATATTATGATGTACGAATATCTCTTAATATGATCTATATACATTAAATATCGTTACAACGATAATCGTTACATATATGTCTCGTTTCAAAATCATTAAGTTAGTAGTCTTATTTTTACATATGTAGTTCATTGTTAATACACTTAATGATATATTTACTTA
The DNA here is from genome assembly GCF_046630445.1 of Rutidosis leptorrhynchoides. Taxonomy (NCBI): domain Eukaryota; kingdom Viridiplantae; phylum Streptophyta; class Magnoliopsida; order Asterales; family Asteraceae; genus Rutidosis; species Rutidosis leptorrhynchoides. Next base: position 363,743,921 of record NC_092339.1, read on the forward strand.
TCATTTAAAATAATTAACCAAGTGTATCAATATCTTAATATGATTCATATGTACCTAGTAAGACGTTATAACGATAATCGTTATATATATCGTTTTCGAGTTTCTTAATTTAATAGTCTCATTTTTATGTATATAACTCATTGTTAAAATACCTAATGAGATACATACTTATAATAAAATCATGTTAACTATATATATAACCATATATATGTCATCGTATAGTTTTTACAAGTTTTAACGTTCGTGAATCACCGGTCAACTTGGGTGGTCATTTGTCTATATGAAACCTATTCCAATTAATCAAGTCTTAATAAGTTTGATTGCTTAACATGTTGGAAACACTTAATCATGTAAATATCAATTTCTTTTAATATATATAAACATGGAAAAGTTCGGGTCACTACAGTACCTACCCGTTAAATAAATTTCGTCCCGAAATTTTAAGCTGTTAAAAGTGTTGACAAATCTTCTAGAAATAGATGAGGGTATTTCTTCTTCATCTGATCTTCATGCTCCCAGGTGAACTCGGGTCCTCTAGGAGCATTCCATCGAACCTTAACAATCGGTATCTTGTTTTGTTTAAGTCTCTTAACCTCACGATCCATTATTTCGACGGGTTCTTTAATGAATTGAAGTTTTTCATTGATTTAGATTTCGTCCAACGAAATAGTGAGATCTTCTTTAGCAAAACATTTCTTCAAATTTGAGACGTGGAAAGTGTTATGTACAGCTGCGAGTTGTTGAGGTAGCTCTAGTTGGTAAGCTACTGGTCCGACACGATCTATAATCTTGAATGGTCCAATGTACCTTGGATTTAGTTTCCCCCGTTTACCAAATCGAACAACGCCTTTCCAAGGTGAAACCTTAAGCATGACCATTTCTCCAATTTCAAACTCTATATCTTTTCTTTTACTGTCCGCGTAGCTCTTTTTTCGACTCTGGGCGGTTTTCAATCTTTATTGAATTTGGATGATTTTCTCGGTAGTTTCTTATATTATCTCCGGACCCGTAATCTATCTATCCCCCACTTCATTCCAACAGATCGGAGACCTGCAATTTCTACCATAAAGTGCCTCAAACGGCGCCATCTCAATACTAGAATGATAACTGTTGTTGTAGGAAAATTCTGCTAACGGTAGGTATCAATCCCAACTGTTTCCGAAATTAATAACACATGCTCGTAGCATGTCTTCAAGCGTTTGTATCGTCCTTTCGCTCTGCCCATCAGTTTGTGGATGATAGGCAGTACTCATGTCTAGACGAGTTCCTAATGCTTGCTGTAATGTCTGCCAGAATCTTGAAATAAATCTGCCATCCCTATCAGAGATAATAGAGATTGGTATTCCATGTCTGGAGACGAATTCCTTCAAATACAGTCGTGCTAACTTATCCATCTTGTCATCTTCTCTTATTGGCAGGAAGTGTGCTAATTTGGTGAGACGATCAACTATTACCCAAATAGTATCAAAACCACTTGCAGTCCTTGGCAATTTAGTGATGAAATCCATGGTAATATTTTCCCATTTCCATTCTGGGATTTCGGGTTGTTGAAGTAGACCTGATGGTTTCTGATGCTCAACTTTGACCTTAGAACACGTCAAACATTCTCCTACGTATTTAGCAACATCGGCTTTCATACCCGGCCACCAAAAATGTTTCTTGAGATCCTTGTACATCTTCCCCGTTCCAGGATGTATTGAGTATCTGGTTTTATGAGCTTCTCTAAGTACCATTTCTCTCATATCTCCAAATTTTGGTAGCCAAATCCTTTCAGCCCTATACCGGGTTCCATCTTCCCGAATATTAAGATGCTTCTCCGATCCTTTGGGTATTTCATCCTTTAAATTTCCCTCTTTTAAAACTCCTTGTTGCGCCTCCTTTATTTGAGTAGTAAGGTTATTGTGAATCATTATATTCATAGATTTTACTCGAATGGGTTCTGTAGCGACCCGACCAAATCATGTTTGACGGCGCCGACTACTTAGGTCCCGTTACGTGGTCATAAGTCTTTATCATGACGTTTGACCAAAATATGTCACATTCATTTCATAAGTAAAAGGATGTTTCAAGTTTACAAATGTAGTTCAAAAGACTAGTTACATTACAATGTTTAACGTACGAACGAAACCTATGCGACACAATTTAAAGTAGTCAAAAGACACTCCAACTATGCATGTATACTCGACATCCAAGCAAGTATCAAAAAGAGTGCAGAAGCATGTATCAAGTAGCTTTCAAGGACCTGAGAAAACATATAGAAAACTGTCAACGAAAACGTTGGTGAAATCATAGGTGTTTTAGTAAAAGTTGCATTTGAACCACAAGATTTAATATAATATGATTATCAAAATCATTTGCATTCAAAAGTTGTTATTTGTTTCGCGGGCACCCAATTATCAAACTTAACTATTTTGCACCCTTTGCGTAGTGTTAGAACATACACTAGACCCGAAAATATATTTCATCCGCTAACGGTAGCGAACCGTCCGAATGAGGCTCGTCAAGCCCATGTGATCACATAATATAAGTTCACGTTTACACCCTGCAAGTGTAACTAATGATAATTGAATTGAGGATTTTCGTTCAAACCCGTACGTGGGATGTTCGTTTTCGTACTTGTGTTCAATGTATAAAAGTATGATACGTATATGTTTCTCATCCCATAGTTTAAAGCATAAAAGTTGTTTGAAAGATGGGACTATGATCTCACCTTGAGTGCACGTATGAAAAGTACTTCACAAAGTAACGTGTGCGAAGGATAATGCTAGTCTTGACCTAAACAAATAGATCGTATCAATAACGGTAAACACGGTAGGTCAAAGATGTTCAATTAGTCCTATGGCTCGTTACGACTCGATTATGTAGCATGTGAAATCAAATTGTCAAGTTTCATGCAAGATACAAGTATAGAAACAAGTTAGGAAGGTTGCATAATCATTTGGTTAAGTTTGACAAAAAGTCAAACTTTGGTCGGTCAAAGTCAATGAAAAAGTCAACACATTCGGGTCGGGTCCCGAACTATTTTTCTGAGGTTTTTAATCATATATGAGCATGTTAGAACAAGTTACATGTGAATCGGAGGTGTGTAGCATAGCAAACATTATTCGAAAATCGACAAAGTTGGACAGACCACTTTGGCGCGCCGCGCGGTATATGGCGCGTCGCGCCATTACCTGTACATAGAATTTTGGCAGTTTTTAAGTTTTATGCACGAACCTAACTTCAACCAATCACCATTTATGACCCGCAAACAACCAAAGCATGTATCTTATATCATCGGAAAGGTATTTTGACAAGGAAAACAACTAAACACATTTCATCCATCACATTTACTTTTACAACAACCAAAATCACATTCAAAGCTCCTCATTAAATGCACTCAAGTTCATAAATGAAATTCGATGATTCGGCAACCAATTTACATGAATGATATGCCGTTTCGAAGGTGATCAAGCATACAATACAACCTAACACTTACAAATAACATTTCATGTCATTCAAAGCATCAAAAGTTCATTTCAAGTTCATCAAACCCTAACCCAAATCCACCAAAACCAATAATCAAGTTTATGAAGTTTTCTAAAGCAACCTACACATCAATTTGAAACTAGTGCTACTAGTAATACATTTAATACTTGCACTTTACCATAACAACAACATTTAAGCAACCAAATTACCAAAGTTCATATTCAAGCTAGTTACTTCAAATAACGAAATTGAGCATATAAATCATATAATCATGTTAGACTTGAGCCATAGACACTAATTAACAACTTTATAAGTTAAAAACATCAAGAACACAAAATCTAGTATTTTAGAAAGTTACCCAAAGTTGATGGAATCGGTATGGAATCGAAGAGGAAGATGAGAGGATTCCGAATATGCAATTTGTTTAGATGGATGCTTGCTCGATTTGATTTGGATGATGAATCCTTGAAGTGGTGTTTGAGAGATTTGGTGAAAGTATTAGAGAAAAAGGAAAAAGAAAAGGAATTAATGAATGAATGAGAGTGAAGGGTTGACTAGTTGACCTAGTCACCTCTTTGCTCTCTTGGCAACAATGGTCCCTCTAGTTCGGTTACGGGTGTGTGAATTACCTAAACGAGATATTTTAAAACGCGTATTAACGAGGGATGTCATAATCATATAACGGACTTTAAATAGTTAAATGGAAAAGTAAACGAAAAAAGGCGGGATGTTACATTACCTACTCCTTAAAAGAAATTTCGTCCCGAAATTTAAGTAGGCGTAGTAGTTGTTGTTTCTTCCTCGGGATCTTGCGTTTCCGGAGCCGGGAATAAATGAGGGTATTTCTTTTGCATTTGATCTTGCCTTTCCCAAGTAAACTCGGGCCCCCTTTTGGTATTCCAACGGACTTTAACAATCCGAATTCGGCTTTGTTTCAATGTCTTGACGGAGGTGTCCACAATTTCAACCGGTTCCTCCACAAAATGAAGTTTGTCATCAATAGTAAGTTCCTCGAGAGGGATGACGATATCGGGTTCGGCAAGACACTTTTTCAAGTTAGATACATGGAAGGTAGGATGAACGGAGTTCAATTGAGGCGGAAGATCTAAACGATAAGCAACGGTTCCAATACGCTCCAAGATTTTGAAAGGACCAATATACCGCGGATTTAGCTTCCCGCGTTTCCCAAAACGGAGTACACCTTTCCAAGGTGCGACTTTTAACATGACGCGGTCACCGACTTGAAATTCAAGGTCGTTGCGTCTTTTATCGGTATAGCACTTTTGACGACTCCGAGCCGTCCGAAGCCTATCTCGGATTTGAACAATCTTCTCGGTGGTTTCGTGAATGAGTTCGGGTCCGGTGATTTGTACGTCGCCTACTTCGGCCCAACAAAGAGGAGAACGGCATTTTCGGCCATATAATGCTTCGAATGGGGCGGCTTTTATACTCGCGTGATAACTATTGTTGTAAGAGAACTCGGCGAGAGGTAAGTGCTTATCCCAAGCTTTTTGAAAATCAACCACTCAAGCTCGTAACATGTCCTCTAAGATTTGAATTGTACGTTCGCTTTGTCCATCGGTTTGAGGATGATATGCGGTGCTCATGTCTAAACGCGTTCCCAACGCTTCTTGCAAGGTACGCCAAAATCTAGAAACAAAACGGCCATCTCGGTCGGAGATAATCGATAAAGGTACACCGTGTCGAGCTACGATCTCCTTTATGTAAAGTTGTGCAAGTTTCTCCATTTTTTCGATTTCTTTCATAGTGATAAAGTGTGCGGATTTGGTGAGACAGTCAACAGTAACCCAAATGGTATCATAACCGCCCGTCGTTTTTGGTAACTTGGTGATGAAGTCCATCGTTATTCTTTCCCACTTCCATTGCGGAATTTCGGGTTGTTGAAGTAACCCGGACAGTCTTTGGTGTTCCGCTTTAACTTTGGAACATGTCAAACACTTGGCAACATAAGTAGCTACGTCCCTTTTGATGTTCGGCCACCAATATTGTTCTTTAAGGTCGTGGTACATCTTATTGGCACCGGGGTAAATTGAGTATCGTGACTTATGGGCTTCATCTAAAATAAGGCTTCGTAGGTCCCCATAACTAGGCACCCAAATCCTTCCGGCGAAATATCGGAGTCCGGTCTCTCTAATTTCGAATCGAGATACGAGAATGTTCAAGAGCTCGTGTGAAACGTTTTCATCCTTGAGAGCCTCATCTTGGGCTACCTGAATTTGGCTATTAAGGTTGGTGTGGATGGTGATGTTTAAGGCTCGAACACGAAGAGGCACCGCTCTTTCTTTTCGACTTAAGGCATCGGCTACTACATTTGCCTTCCCGGGATGGCAACGAAGCTCGCAATCGTAATCGTTTAAGGTTTCAATCCACCTTCGTTGTCTCATGTTTAGTTGCTTTTGATCGAAAATGTGTTGGAGACTTTTGTGATCGGTAAAGATAGTACTCTTGGTTCCATAAAGATAGTGTCTCCACATTTTAAGTGCAAAGACAACGGCTCCGAGTTCGAGATCATGTGTCGTGTAGTTTCGTTCATGAATTTTGAGTTGTCGAGAAGCATAAGAAATGACTTTCGTTCGTTGCATCAACACACACCCAAAACCATGTTTCGAGGCATCGCAATACACAACAAAATCGTCATTGCCTTCAGGAAGTGACAAGATAGGAGCGGTGGTTAGCTTTGTTTTCAAGATTTGAAATGCGAATTCTTGTTCGGTCGCCCAATTGAATTTCTTTCCCTTGTGAGTTAAAGCAGTTAGAGGACGAGCAACCAAAGAAAAATCCTTGATGAATCTACAGTAGTATCCGGCGAGACCCAAGAATTGACGAATGTGAGTAGGAGTAGTAGGAGTCTCCCATTTACTAATGGCTTCAATTTTCGTTGGATCGACTTTAATACCTTGGTCACTTACAACATGACCAAGAAATTGAACTTCCTTTAACCAAAATTCACACTTGGAGAATTTGGCATAGAGTCGTTCTTGTCTTAAAAGTTCAAGCACAAGTCGGAGGTGTTCCTCGTGTTCTTCTTCGCTTTTTGAATAGAATAAAATATCATCGATGAACACGATAACGAATTTGTCAAGATACGGTTTGCACACACGGTTCATAAGATCCATGAACACCGCCAGTGCGTTAGTGAGAGCAAATGACATTACAAGAAATTCATAACTACCATAACGAATTCGGAAAGCGGTTTTGGAGACATCTTCCCCCTTAACCCTTAACCCTTAATTGATGATAACCCGAGCGGAGATCGATTTTTGAATATACACAAGACCCTTGTAATTGATCAAAGAGGTCATCGATGCGAGGAAGAGGATATCGGTTCTTAACTGTCAATTTGTTTAGTTCACGATAGTCAATGCACATTCGTAGGGATCCGTCTTTCTTTTTAACAAACAAAATCGGAGCGCCCCAAGGTGAATGGCTAGGTTGGATAAAACCACGATCAAGTAGTTCTTGGATTTGACTTTGCAATTCTTGCATTTTAGATGGAGCGAGTCTATAAGGTGCACGTGCTACGGGTGTGGCCCCCGGAATAAGATCGATTTGGAATTCAACCGGTCGATGAGGTGGAAGACCCGGCAATTCGTTGGGAAATACATCGGAATAGTCACTAACAATTGGCACATCATCGATGTGCTTCTCATCGGACTCGACTTTCTTAACGTGAGCAAGGATCGCAAAACAACCCTTACGGAGTAGTTTTCTAACTTTAATACACGAAACGAGGTTGAATCCGGTGCAACTCTTATCGCCATAGACGATCAAAGGTTCACCATTCTCGATAGGGATTCGGATTGCGTTAAGATCACAAAGGATGTGATATTTCGTTTTGGCTAGCCAATTCATACCGATTAATACATCGAAGCTTCCTAGTTCAATGGGTATCAAGTCAATTTCAAACTCATTACCCAAAATGTTTAACGTACACCCCCGGTAATATGTGTCGGCACTTAATTGTTTTCCGTTGGCCACTTCAATGGTATAAGTGGTATCTAGTGGGAGTGGTAGAGTATTAAAAGAATGAGTCAAAGTCTTGGATACAAAACTCTTATCGGCACCCAAATCGAATAAACAAGTAACATAAGTGTTGTTGAGAAGAAACGTACCCGTGACTAATTCATTGTCATCTCGGGCTTCCTCGATGTTGATGTTGAAAGCTCGGCCGCGTGTGTTGAGGTTGGCTTTCTTCTTCGGACATGCATTTCTAAAATGACCCGTTTGGCCACATTCATAACAAGTACCCGGTTTTGGTGCATTGGGCACCTTTTGAGCGACGGGGGCGGCACTTCTACAATCGTTGGCCACATGACCACCCCTTTGGCACCAGTGGCAAAATAGATTGCTACATTCACCATAGTGGTGTTTGTGGCAATTGTTGCAAAAGGGTTTATTTCCGCCATAACTTTTCTTGGCGTCGGAGGTGTAAGGCTTCTTAGCAAAGTTGTTGTTGCTTGATTGGGAGGGTTCCCACTTTCTTTTGTTGCCGCCCGATTTATCCTCGGCCTTAGGTGCCGGAACTACGATTTCGTCAACCGTTTTGATCAATTGGCGGGCCATGTTCAATGCTTGTTGTAGGTTAGCGGGTTTGGATGACATCACCCCTTGTTTGATGCTCTTTGGAAGACCATACATATAAAGTTCGACCCTTTGAGATTCGGGGTTCACGAGGTTGGGACACAACAAGGATAGTTCAGCGAATCGTTGATTATAGGCCTTGAGATCGTTTCCGACCGCCTCTAAGGTTCTTAGCTCTTGTTCGAGCTTTCGGGTTTCTTCGCGAGGGAAATATTCGATGACCATCTTTTCCCTTAAATCGGCCCAAGAGAGGGCGTGAGCTTCATCGGTACCCACCGATTGTACATAAGTATTCCACCATGTAAGAGCGACACCGGCGAAGGTGTGAGTGGAGTATTTGACCTTGTCTTGGTCCCGACAACCGCTTATGCTAAAGACGGCCTCCGTTTGTTCGAACCATCGAGTAAGGGTAACCGGTCCCCCGGTTCCATCAAAAGTGTGAGGTTTGCACCCCATGAAGGATTTGTAGGAGCACCCTTCGTTTGAGTTACCGGCTCCATTGTTGTTGTTGTTGTGGTTGTTGTTATTGTTGGAGGAGTGATCGGCCATGGCCGCTTCCACGGCGGTGGCTATCATTCATTGTAGAGCTTGTTCGGGAGTCTCATGGCGTGGCACACGACGAGGAGGCATTGTTCCTTCAAAACACAAGAATACCGTTGATTAGTATTCTTAATAATACTAACCATGATATGGAATAAGGATAGAGAAAAATTTTCCTTGACTCGCCTTAAATTCTTTATGTCATAATGTTGGAATGTTCGTATGAGTCACCGTAATATAATCCCGGAAATTATATTACCCTAATTCATATGTGCATTCGACACTAATTCATATAGTCAAGGTGGCGCGTCAATTAAATCAAGTAACGTGAGATTAAGATTGAATAAGAATTAGATATGATAGACGAGTTCGAGTATAATGCACAAGTAGTCAAGTAATTACTACTTCAAGTCTATATGCCAGTTGTAGTCTAGACTCACTAATGTACCCTATGACTCGGGGTTGACACTAATGAACTCTAAATCCCTACAACTAACGCTCTGATACCATCTGTAGCGACCCGACCAAATCATGTTTGACGGCGCCGACTACTTAGGTCCCGTTACGTGGTCATAAGTCTTTATCATGACGTTTGACCAAAATATGTCGCATTCATTTCATAAGTAAAAGGATGTTTCAAGTTTACAAATGTAGTTCAAAAGACTAGTTACATTACAATGTTTAACGTACGAATGAAACCTATGCGACACAATTTAAAGTAGTCAAAAGACGCTCCAACTATGCATGTATACTCGACATCCAAGCAAGAATCAAAAATAGTGCGGAAGCATGTATCAAGTAGCTTTCAAGGACCTGAGAAAACATATAGAAAACTGTCAACGAAAACGTTGGTGAAATCATAGGTGTTTTAATAAACGTTGCATTTGAACCACAAGATTTAATATAATATGATTATCAAAATCATTTGCATTCCAAAGTTGTTATTTGTTTCGCGGGCACCCAATTATCAAACTTAACTATTTTGCACCCTTTACGTAGTGTTAGAACATACACTAGACCCGAAAATATATTTCATCCGCTAAAGGTAGCGAACCGTCCGAATGAGGCTCGTCAAGCCCATGTGATCACATAATATAAGTTCACGTTTACACCCTGCAAGTGTAACTAATGATAATTGAATTGAGGATTTTCGTTCAAACCCGTACGTGGAATGTTCGTTTTCGTACTTGTGTTCAATGTATAAAAGTATGATACGTATATGTTTCTCATCCCATAGTTTAAAGCATAAAAGTTGTTTGAAAGATGGGACTATGATCTCACCTTGAGTGCACGTATGAAAAGTACTTCACAAAGTAACATGTGCGAAGGATAATGCTAGTCTTGACCTAAACAAATAGGTCGTATCAATAACGGTAAACACGATAGGTCAAAGATGTTCAATTAGTCCTATGGCTCGTTACGACTCGATTATGTAGCATGTGAAATCAAATTGTCAAGTTTCATGCAATATACAAGTATAGAAACAAGTTAGGAAGGTTGCATAATCATTTGGTTAAGTTTGACAAAAAGTCAAACTTTGGTCGGTCAAAGTCAACGAAAAAGTCAACACGTTCGGGTCGGGTCCCGAACTATTTTTCTGAGGTTTTTAATCATATATGAGCATGTTAGAACAAGTTACATGTGAATCGGAGGTGCGTAGCATAGCAAACATTATTCAAAAATCGACAAAGTTGGACATACCACTTTGGCGCGCCGCGCGGGTATATGGCGCGCCGCGCCAATACTTGTGCAGAGAATTCTGGCAGTTTTTAAGTTTTATGCACGAACCTAACTTCAACCAATCACCAGTTATGACCCGCAAACAACCAAAGCATGTATCTTATATCATCGGAAAGGTATTTTGACAAGGAAAACAACTAAACACATTTCATCCATCACATTTACTTTTACAACAACCAAAATCACATTCAAAGCTCCTCATTAAATGCACTCAAGTTCATAAATGAAATTCGATGATTCGGCAACCAATTTACATGAATGATATGCCGTTTCGAAGGTGATCAAGCATACAATACAACCTAACACTTACAAATAACATTTCATGTCATTCAAAGCATCAAAAGTTCATTTCAAGTTCATCAAACCCTAACCCAAATTCACCAAAACCAATAATCAAGTTTATGAAGTTTTCTAAAACAACCTACACATCAAATTGAAGCTAGTGCTACTAGTAACACATTTAATACTTGCACTTTACCATAACAACAACATTTAAGCAACCAAATTACCAAAGTTCATATTCAAGCTAGTTACTTCAAATAACGAAATCGAGCATATAAATCATATAATCATGTTAGACTTGAGCCATAGACACTAATTAACAACTTTATAAGTTAAAAACATCAAGAACACAAAATCTAGTGATTTTAGAAAGTTACCCAAACTTGATGAAATCGGTATGGAATCGAAGAGGAAGATGAGAGGATTCCGAATATGCAATTTGTTTAGATGGATGCTTGCTCGATTTGATTTGGATGATGAATCCTTGAAGTGGTGTTTGAGAGATTTGGTGAAAGTATTAGAGAAAAAGGAAAAAGAAAAGGAATTAATGAATGGATGAGAGTGAAGGGTTGACTAGTTGACCTAGTCACCTCTTTGCTCTCTTGGCAACAATGGTCCCTCTAGTTCGGTTGCGGGTGCGTGAATTACCTAAACGAGATATTTTAAAACGCGTATTAACGAGGGATGTCATAATCATATAACGGACTTTAAATAGTTAAACGGAAAAGTAAACGGAAAAAGGCGGGATGTTACAGGTTCTCTGTCCTTCCTGCTCAAGGCGTCGGCTACCACATTTGCCTTCCCCGGGTGGTAACGAATCTCAAAGTCGTAATCATTCAACAATTCAATCCACCTACGCTGCCTCATATTCAGTTGTTTCTGATTAAATATGTGTTGAAGACTTTTGTGGTCGGTATATATAATACTTTTGACCCCATACAAGTAGTGCCTCCAAGTATTTAATGCAAAAACAACCGCGCCTAATTCCAAATCATGCGTCGTATAATTTTGTTCGTGAATCTTCAATTGTCTAGACGCATAAGCAATCACCTTCGTTCGTTGCATTAATACACAACCGAGACCTTGCTTTGATGCATCACAATAAATCACAAAATCATCATTCCCTTCAGGCAATGACAATATAGGTGCCGTAGTTAGCTTTTTCTTCAATAACTGAAACGCTTTCTCTTGTTCATCCTTCCATTCAAATTTCTTCCCTTTATGCGTTAATGCAGTCAAGGGTTTTGCTATTCTGGAAAAGTCTTGGATGAACCTTCTGTAGTAACCAGCTAGTCCTAAAAACTGGCGTATGTGTTTCGGAGTTTTCGGAGTTTCCCACTTTTCAACAATTTCTATCTTTGCCGGATCCACCTTAATACCTTCTTTGTTCACTATGTGACTGAGGAATTGAACTTCTTCCAACCAAAATGCACACTTTGAAAATTTAGCGTACAATTCTTCCTTCCTCAATACTTCTAACACCTTTCTCAAATGTTCACCGTGTTCTTGGTCATTCTTTGAGTAAATAAGTATGTCATCAATGAAAACAATGACAAACTTGTCAAGGTATGGTCCACACACTCGGTTCATAAGGTCCATGAACACAGCTGGTGCATTAGTTAAACCAAACGGCATGACCATAAACTCGTAATGACCGTAACATGTTCTGAAAGCAGTCTTTGAAATATCATCTTCTTTCACCCGCATTTGATGATACCCGGAACGTAAGTCAATCTTTGAATAAACAGACGAGCCTTGTAGTTGATCAAATAAGTCGTCGATTCTCGGTAGTAGGTAGCGATTCTTGAAGGTAAGTTTGTTCAACTCTCGGTAGTCGATACACAACCTGAATGTACCATCTTTCTTCTTGACAAACAAAACAGGAGCTCTCCACGGTGATGTGCTTGGTCAAATGAAACCACGCTCTAAAAGTTCTTGTAATTGGCTTTGCAGTTCTTTCATCTCGCTGGGTGCAAGTCTGTAAGGAGCACGAGCTATTGGTGCAGCTCCTGGTACAAGATCTATTTGAAATTCAACGGATCGATGTGGGGGTAATCCCGGTAATTCTTTGGAAAATACATCGGGAAATTCTTTTGCGACGGGAACATCATTGATGCTCTTTTCTTCAGTTTGTACTTTCTCGACGTGTGCTAGAACAGCATAGCAACCTTTTCTTATTAGTTTTTGTGGCTTCAAATTACTAATAAGATGCTTCGTGTTGCCCTTTTCTCCGTACACCATTAAGGGTTTTCCTTTTTCACGTATAATGCGAATTGCATTTTTGTAACAAACGATCTCTGCTTTCACTTCTTTCAACCAGTCCATACCGATTATCACATCAAAACTCCCTAACTCTACTGGTATCAAGTCAATCTTAAATGTTTCGCTAACCAGTTTAATTTCTCGATTCCGACATATATTATCTGCTGAAATTAATTTACCATTTGCTAATTCGAGTAAAAATTTACTATCCAAAGGCGTCAATGGACAACTTAATTTAGCACACAAATCTCTACTCATATAGCTTCTATCTGCACCCGAATCAAATAAAACGTAAGCAGATTTATTGTCAATAAGAAACGTACCCGTAACAAGCTCCGGGTCTTCCTGTGCCTCTGCCCCATTAATATTGAAAACTCTTCCGCGACCTTGTCCATTCGTATTCTCCTGGTTCGGGCAATTTCTAATAATGTGGCCCGGTTTTCCACATTTATAACAAACTACATTGGCATAACTTGCTCCGACACTACTTGCTCCGCCATTACTCATTCCGACACCATTTGTTCCTTTCGTTCTGTTAATCCCTGGTCCGTAGACCTCACACTTCGCCGCGCTATGACCATTTCTTTTACACTTGTTGCAAAATTTGGTGCAGAACCCCGAGTGATACTTTTCACACCTTTGGCATAGCTGCTTCTGATTGTTGTTGTTGTTGCGGTTATTATTGTTGTTAAGATGATTGTTGTGGTTGCTGTTGTTGTTGTTATTGTTGTTGTTGTTGTTGGGCCGTTTGTTGTAGTTGCGATTGATGTTACGATTGTTAGGATAGTTGTTGCGATTATTATTGTAATTGCTGTTGTTGTTGTATTGGTGATTCTTATCACCGTTTTCCTCCCACTTTCTTTTGACTTGCTTCACATTGGCCTCTTCAGCAGTCTGTTCTTTAATTCTTTCTTCAATCTGGTTCACTAGTTTGTGAGCCATTCTACATGCCTGTTGTATGGAGACGGGCTCGTGTGAACTTATATCTTCTTGGATTCTTTCCGGTAATCCTTTCACAAACGCGTCGATCTTCTCTTCCTCATCTTCGAACGCTCCCGGACATAATAGGCATAATTCTGTGAATCGTCTTTCGTACGTGGTAATATCAAATCCTTGGGTTCGTAACCCTCTAAGTTCTGTCTTGAGCTTATTGACCTCGGTTCTGGGACGGTACTTCTCGTTCATCAAGTGCTTGAATGCTGACCACGGTAGTGCGTAAGCATCATCTTGTCCCACTTGCTCTAGATAGGTATTCCACCATGTTAACGCAGAACCTGTGAAGGTATACGTAGCGTACTTCACTTTGTCCTCTTTAGTACACTTACTTATGGCAAACACCGATTCGACCTTCTCGGTCCACCGTTTCAATCCGATCGGTCCTTCGGTTCCATCAAATTCCAAAGGTTTACAGGCAGTGAATTCTTTGTAGGTGCATCCTACACGATTTCCTGTACTGCTAGATCCAAGGTTATTGTTGGTATGTAGCGCGGCCTGTACTGCAGCTATGTTTGAAGCAAGAAAGGCACGAAATTCCTCTTCACTCATATTCAAGGTGTGTCGAGTAGTCGGTGCCATTTCCTTCAAAATAGTCAAATGAAACGAGTTAATCATATAGAATATCAAGATTAGTCAATAGTATTTCATAGCGTAATATGAACTTATTTATAAAAGCTCTTTCTTCATATTAGCGTTTTATACTCTTTAATTCGGGTAGTACTTACCCGTTAAGTTCATACTTAGTAGCTAACATACCATTTCAACTACTACAATTCTATATGAAAAACTAATCACAAAAAAATATATATCATATTCAAACCTTTATACAATAACTTGCAAACTTACAATACCGCTATTTTACATATAGCATGAAATATAGCACATAAAACTTTGATACAAAGTAGTTGCGAAGATAATTCTAGTTAATAAATAAGGCGTTCAGCAAAGGCAACAAAGACACGTAATTCATACGTCCAGAAACAAGTCATGCATTCTGGTTTTACTAATACCACTTCCCATCCTTGGTCTTGTGGAACGTAACCGTTGTGACTGATAGTATGACAACGTGTTGTAACTTCGTCAAAAGGACGAAGGTTACGTAATGACCAACAGTCTCGTAATAACCTAAAAACCTCATTTCTTACCCCAATTACCGACTCCGTCACTTGTGGGAATGTTTTGTTTAATAGTTGTAGCCCGATGTTCTTTTTCTCACTTTAGTGAGAAGCGAACATTGCTAACCCGTAAGCATAACATGCTTCTTTATGTTGCATGTTAGCCGCTTTTTCTAAATCATGAAGTCCTATATTCGGATACATTGAGTCAAAATAATTTCTTAACCCGTTGCGTAAAATAGCATTTGGGTTCCCCGCAATATATGCGTCAAAGTAAACACATCGTAACTTATGGGTTTCCCAATGTGATATCCCCCATCTTTCAAACGAAAGCCTTTTATAAACCAAGGCATTCTTGGAATGTTCTTCGAACGTCTTACAAACTGATCTTGCCATAAATAGTTGTGCCGAGGAATTCTGACCGACTCTAGACAAGATTTCATCAATCATGTCTCCGGGTAAGTCTTCTAAAATATTTGGTTGTCTATCCATTTTGTGTTTTTATATTGTAAAATAGACAAGAGTTAGATTCATAAAAGATACTTATTAATACAAGCAATTTTTACATATATTGTAAAGCATAAGCACACTATATTACATATATTACGCCGCACAAATACATCTATCTTATTCCGACTCACTCGTTTCTTCTTTTTCGAACTTAGTTCTTTTTGCTAAGTTTTTAGGGATATATGATGTTCCCCTAATATGAGCCGTAGTTTTTCACATTGGTCTAGAAAAACCTGGTGGTTTAGAGGTTCCCGGGTTATTGTTACAACTTAAGAAATACGGGTGTTGACGATACATATAAAGTTCATCGGGGTTGGAATCAGATTTCTCTATTTTTATGCCCTTTCCCTTATTGTTCTCTTTTGCCTTTTTAAATTCAGTTGGGGTAATTTCTATAACATCATCGGAATCCTCGTCGGGATCCGATTCATCGGAGAATTGGTAATCCTCCCAATATTTTGCTTCCTTGGCGGAAACACCGTTGACCATAATTAACCTTGGTCGGTTGGTTGAGGATTTTCTTTTACTTAACCGTTTTATTATTTCCCCCACCGGTTCTATTTCTTCTTCCGGTTCCTCCTCCACCGGTTCCGATTCTTCTTCCGGTTCTGATTCTTCTTCCGGTTCCTCTTCGGGAACTTGTGAATCAGTCCACGAATCATTCCAAATTACATTTGACTCTTCATTATTATTAGGTGAGTCAATGGGACTTGTATTAGAGGTAGACATCTATCACATAATATCAAACACGTTAAGAGATTAATATATCACATAATATTCACATGTTAAAAATATATAGTTTCCAACAAAATTTGTTAAGCAATCATTTTTCAAGTAAACACGGTCGAAGTCCAGACTCACTAATGCATCCTAACAAACTCGATAAGACACACTAATGCAAAATTCTGGTTCTCTAAGACCAACGCTCGGATACCAACTGAAATGTCCCGTTCTTATTGATTAAAAACGTTCCATATTAATTGATTTCGTTGCGAGGTTTTGACCTCTATATGAGACATTTTTTTTCAAAGACTGCATTCATTTTTAAAACAAACCATAACCTTTATTTCATAAATAAAGGTTTAAAAAAACTTTGCGTAGATTATCAAATAATGATAATCTAAAATATCCTGTTTACACACGACCATTACATAATGGTTTACAATACAAATATGTTACATCGAAATCAGTTTCTTGAATGCAGTTTTTACACAATATCATACAAACATGGACTCCAAGTCTTGTCCTTATTTTAGTATGCAACAGCGGAAGCTCTTAGTATTCATCTGAGAATAAACATGCTTTAAACGTCAATAAAAATGTTGGTGAGTTATAGGTTTAACCTATATATATCAAATCGTAACAATAGACCACAAGATTTCATATTTCAATACACATCCCATACATAGAGATAAAAATCATTCATATGGTGAACACCTGGTAACCGACATTAACAAGATGCATATATAAGAATATCCCCATCATTCCGGGACACCCTTCGGATATGATATAAATTTCAAAGTACTAAAGCATCCGGTACTTTGGATGGGGTTTGTTAGGCCCAATAGATCTATCTTTAGGATTCGCGTCAATTAGGGTGTCTGTTCCCTAATTCTTAGATTACCAGACTTAATAAAAAGGGGCATATTCGATTTCGATAATTCAACCATAGAATGTAGTTTCACGTACTTGTGTCTATTTTGTAAATCATTTATAAAACCTGCATGTATTCTCATCCCAAAAATATTAGATTTTAAAAGTGGAACTATAACTCACTTTCACAGATTTTTACTTCGTCGGGAAGTAAGACTTGGCCACTGGTTGATTCACGAACCTATAACAATATATACATATATATCAAAGTATGTTCAAAATATATTTACAATACTTTTAATACATTTTGATGTTTTAATTTTATTAAGTCAGCTGTCCTCGTTAGTAACCTACAACTAGTTGTCCACAGTTAGATGTACAGAAATAAATCGATAAATATTATCTTGAATCAATCCACGACCCATTGTATACGTATCTCAGTATGGATCACAACTCAAACTATATATATATTTTGGAATCAACCTCAACCCTGTATAGCTAACTCCAACATTCACATATAGAGTGTCTATGGTTGTTCCGCAATATATATATATAGATGGGTCGACATGATAGGTCAAAACATTGTATACGTGTCTATGGTATCTCAAGATTACATAATATAAAATATAAGTTGATTAGGTTATGGTTGGAATAGATTTATTACTAACTTTCACGTAGGTAAAATGAGTAGTTTTTATCAATCTTGTTTTACTCGCCATTTCTTCGTTTCTAATCCGTTTTGAGTGATTCCATTGGCCATGGTTTCGTATTGAACTTAAATTTATGAATCTAAATAGAAAAAGTATAAGTTTATAGTCGTAAATATAAGTTAAAAGTCATTTTTGAAAGAGGTAGTCATTTCCGTCGAAAGAACGACATCTTGATGACCATTTTGAAAAATATACTTTCACTTTGAGTTTAACCATGATTTTTGGATATAGTTTCATGTTCATAAGAAAAATCATTTTTCTAGAAATATAGCTTTTAAATCAAAGTTCTTCTTAGCTTTTAATTATCCCAACCAAAACAGCCCCCGATTTTACTACGACGGCGTATATCCAGTTTTATGGTGTTTATCGTGTTTTCGGGTTTTAAATCATTAAGTTAGAATATCATATAGATATAGAACATGTGTTTAGTTGATTTTAAAAGTCTATTTAGAAGGATTAACTTTATTTTCGAACAAGTTTAGAATTAACTAAACTATGTTCTAGTGATTACAAGTTTATAACGTTGAATAAGACAGCTTTTTATGTATGAATCGAATGATGTTATGAACATCATTACTACCTCAAGTTCCTTGGATAAACCTACTGGAAATGAAAAAAATGGATCTAGCTTCAAAGGATCCTTGGATGGCTTGAAAGTTCTTGAAGCAGAATCAAGACACGAAAACAATTTCAAGTAAGATTTCCACTCGAAATAAGATTGTTATAGTTATAGAAATTGAATTAAAGTTTGAATATGATTATTACCTTGTATTAGAAAGATAACCTACCGTAAGTAACAAAGGTTTCTTGATCTTGGATGATTACTTGGAATGGATTTAAAAAACTTGGAAGTAAACTTGCAATCTTGGAAGTATTCTTGATTTTATGAAACTAGAACTTTTGGAATTTATGAAGAACACTTAGAACTTGAAGATAGAACTTGAGAGAGATCAATTAGATGAAGAAAATTTAATAATGAAAGTGTTTGTAGGTGTTTTTGGTCGTTGGTGTATGGATTAGATATAAAGGATATGTAATTTTGTTTTCATGTAAATAAGTCATGAATGATTACTCATATTTTTGTAATTTTATGAGATATTTCATGCTAGTTGCCAAATGATGGTTCCCACATATGTTAGGTGACTCACATGGGCTGCTAAGAGCTAATCATTGGAGTGTATATACCAATAGTACATACATCTAAAAGCTATGTATTGTACGAGTACGAATACGGGTGCATACGAGTAGATTTGTTGATGAAACTGAACGAGGATTTAATTGTAAGCATTTTTGTTAAGTAGAAGTATTTTGATAAGTGTCTTGAAGTCTTTCAAAAGTATATGAATACATATTAAAACACTACATGTAAATACATTTTAACTGAGTCGTTAAGTCATCGTTAGCCGTTACATGTAAATGTTGTTTTGAAACCTTTAGGTTAACGATCTTGTTAAATGTTGTTAACCCAATGTTTATAATATCAAATGAGATTTTAAATTATTATATTATCATGATATTATGATGTACGAATATCTCTTAATATGATCTATATACATTAAATGTCGTTACAACGATAATCGTTACATATATGTCTCGTTTCAAAATCATTAAGTTAGTAGTCTTATTTTTACATATGTAGTTCATTGTTAATACACTTAATGATATATTTACTTATCATTTAACATAATTAACCAAGTGTATCAATATCTTAATATGATTCATATGTACCTAGTAAGACGTTATAACGATAATCGTTATATATATCGTTTTCGAGTTTCTTAATTTAATAGTATCATTTTTATGTATATAACTCATTGTTAAAATACCTAATGAGATACATACTTATAATAAAATCATGTTAACTATATATATAACCATATATATGTCATCGTATAGTTTTTACAAGTTTTAACGTTCGTGAATCACCGGTCAACTTGGGTGGTCATTTGTCTATATGAAACCTATTCCAATTAATCAAGTCTTAATAAGTTTGATTGCTTAACATGTTGGAAACACTTAATCATATAAATATCAATTTCATTTAATATATATATAAACATGGAAATGTTCGGGTCACTACATAGCGGGTGTCTACAAGGCATGACTAGTACAACAGCGGAAGCAAGCAACCTTAAGCACCTGAGAAAAACATGCTTAAAAACGTCAACACAAAGGTTGGTGAGCTATAGTTTAAGTATAACAGTATGTAAGGTAGGCCACGAGATTTCCGTGCTTCAACAGCATTTCAAAACAGTATGTAAAGTATATGTTTAACCGTGGGCACTTGGTAACTAACTTAACGTTTATCACCCCCTAAAAGTACACTTGGCGAGTGCGTATGTTTACGAAGTATTAAACACCCGTTAAATGCTAGCGCTACTAGCCCGAGTGGGGATGTCAAACCCTATGGATCCATATCTAAGATTCGCGTTCACCGGTTCAAAGAACAATGACTAAACGTTATCGAGCTAAGGGGAAAGTTTATGCCGTTGTATAACCCACACATATATAAAGTTTAAGTACTCGTGCCTAGTATGTAAAACGTAAAATGCGCATGTATTCTCAGTTCCCAAAATAGTTAAAGTAAAAAGGGATGCTATAACTCACAGTGGAAAAGTAGTAGTAAGTTGACTAGGGAAAAGTAAGCAAGTATGTAGGTCCGGAAAGTCCTCAACCTAAGTCAAAAGTTACTAAGTCAGTAAAGTGTTCCCGATAGGTTTAAAAGTATGTAAATTAGGTCTTAAGGGTCATCATCATTCATCATCAAACAAAAGTATAAAGTATGTTTCATTCTAGAAAAGAGTTTAAAACAAAGGCTGACTTCGGCCAGTCGCCACAGCCTCTATACCTACTGAAATGAGGTGAGACCAGTGGCCATGGCTCCGAATATGAGTCCTTTAGTTGTTGTAAAATTCCAGAAGCAAACTCGTCTTTCTTTGACCGTGGTGACGGTTTAAGTGCGAGTAGGTCAGAATTTTCAGCACAACATTAAAAGGACATAGTGACGTTCGGAGGGCCATAGATCCTAAACCGTAACTCGGATTAAGACGAGTCTTAAACGAAAAATTATCTACTCGAACAGAGCTAACTGAAAATCAACTTTACAGTAGCCTAGGTATTTTGATTAGTTCCAGAAAATAGTAAAAAGTGTGTTCTAGTGGGTTCTTGGTGCTTGATGTTCATCACGGTTCTCATCCTTGATGCATATAGCTTCAAGTGTACAACTCGTTGATGTGTTTACATCATCTTTACCAAGTTTTGACCATCATAAAACAAGTGTAAGTCTAAGATAAGTAGCACAACTCAATTAAGTATTGCAAGTAGTTTGATGAACCAAAGTTACATCAAGATCTTAGATCTGACACATACATGAGTTATAAAAGTAATCTTAAACTACAAACTTGAAAGTAAACTAAATAATCAAGATCTTAAGTTGTAGAACATAGTTCTTAGTTAGATCTTGAAGATCCAAGACTCAAAAGTCTAGATCTAAAGTTCTTAAGTTAGATCCAACACAAGTATATGAAGTCATAACTAAAAAGTTATACTTCCATGTTTTTGAACTTACAAAGTTAACTTTTAGTTTCAAGAAATATGAGATCAAGATTAACTAGTAATACTTGACCAAATCACAACTTTAAAGTACATAAAATGAAGAAATAAGTTAAATCTACAAGTAATAAGTTCATGGTTGTTCATACTTTCAAAAATTCAAGCCAAGGCTTTGATCTTTAAGAATGTAAACTTTAAGTTTACAAACATGAATCACAAGTATGATTTTAACACTCATGAACTTTAAATCTTTAACAAGTTTTATGGAAGAATCAAAACATAAACTTGATTCTCCTAGGTTCTTTATGTTCTTGAATAAACAAGATGATATGAAGAATAAACTAGAGAGTTTGATTCTTTCAACTAGTAAGTAAATAACAACTAAGAACAAGTAACAAAACAACAACAACGAACAAGTAAATAAACAATAACAAGTAATTAAACAAGATCAAAGAACAAGTAATGATGATGATGATGATGATGTGTTTAGTTGGCGGTTTTCATGGGAGGAAAAGAAAGGAAAATAAACTTGATACTTACAAGTTAGAGAGCAAATGAGATGAGAGAAAGAAAGTGTAAGTTTGTGTGTGAGAAATGAGTGAAGTTTACAAGTGAATAAGTAATCAAATTTTTTTTTTTTGAACTCCCTCATAGTCCCTAGGTGGCCGACGATTTACAAGAAAGGGGGGAAGGAAAAATCCACTAGTTTCATGCATGTAAAGATGAAGATGCTCTCCAAAAATGGTAATAAAGCTAGTTTGCATGGGAAAGGTGTGTAAGTGTATAAGTAACTAGTCTCCTTACAAACTAATTACTATAATTAAGCCTTAAGTGTTATACTTACATAATAAGATGGGCTAACTAGTCCATTAAGGAAGTAGGGTGGGCTTCTAAGTTCATTAACATTAATAAAAGCCCAAGTTCAAGTAATTAACAAATAAATCCAACAAAGCCCAAGTATTTAACTAGTAACCTTAGTTAATTAAAAATGATTAATAAAACTTAATCATGAATGTAAATAATATCCGAAATATTATTCGTGAAATGTTCGTGTGTCACAAAGACGTGTCGGGCAATTAATAGTCAATCGCGGTAACAAGTAAATGTATATAAACAATACATTCATTAAAACACAAGTATTAATAATAAATATTAATAATTAAACGTTGGAAAATCCAGGGTCGTTACATTACCCACCTGTTAAAGAAAATTTTGTCCCGAAATTTTAAGCTGAGGTGGATGGAGGAGTTGGGAAAAGGTGAGGATACTTCTACATCATTTGATCCTCTCATTCCCAGGTAAACTCAGGTCCTCACTTGGCATTCCATCGTACTCGGACGATCGGAATCTTGTTGCGTTTCAAAGTTTTGACCTCACGGTCCATAATTTCAACAGGCTCTTCCACGAAGTGGAGTTTGTCATCAATCGTAAGTTCTTCCAATGGTATGACATGTTCCAGTTCAGCAAGACACTTCTTCAAATTCGATACATGAAAAGTAGGATGAACTGAGCTCAATTGAGTTGGAAGATCCAGACGGTAAGCAACGGGTCCAACACATTCCAAGATTTCAAAAGGACCAATGTATCGCGGGTTGAGCTTCCCACGTTTTCCAAAACGGATCACACCTTTCCAAGGTGCGACCTTCAACATTACACGGTCACCCACGTTGAATTCAAACTCTTTACGTTTTAGGTTGACATAACTCTTTTGACGATCGCGGGCCGTCTTGAGTCTCACTTGAATCTGGATAACCTTCTCAGTGGTTTCATGGACTATCTCGGGTCTGGTGATTTGCGTATCGCCTACTTCGGCCCAACAAATGGGAGATCGACACTTTCGGCCATACAATGCTTCAAAAGGTGCGACATTAATGCTCGAGTGATAACTGTTGTTGTACGAGAATTCGGCGAGTGGCAAATGCCTTTCCCAGGCCTTTCCGAAATCGATAACACATGCACGCAACATGTCCTCCAAAGTCTGAATAGTTCATTCGCTCTGTCCATCGGTCTGCGGGTGATTCGCAGTACTCGTGTCGAGACGGGTTCCCATGGCTTCTTGTAAAGAACGCCAAAATCTAGAAGCAAAACGGGGATCGCGATCTGAGATGATCGATAAAGGTACACCATGACGAGATACAACCTCTTTGATGTATAGTTGAGCAAGTCTCTCCATCGTATCAGTTTCCTTCATGGCTAAGAAGTGTGCAGATTTGGTAAGACGGTCAACGATAACCCGGATGGTATCGTATCTGCCCGCCATCTTAGGTAGCTTGGTGATGAAATCCATTATTATCCTTTCCCACTTCCATTGCAGGATTTCCGGTTTTTGAAGTAACCCAGAAGGTCTTTGATGTTCAGCCTTAACTTTCGAGCAAGTCAAACACTTCCCAACATAAGTTGCAACGTCCTTCTTAAGGTTAGGCCACCAATATTGTTCCTTAAGATCGTGGTACATTTTGCCCGCTCCTGGATGAATCGAATATCTCGACTTGTGGGCTTCATCTAATATAAGGTTCCGTAGATGTCCATAACGGGGTACCCAAATCCTTCTGGCATAGCATCGGAGTCCAGTCTCCTTAACTTCAAATCGTGAAACGAGAATGTTCAAGTATTCATGAGATATATTCTCTTCCTTGAGAGCCTCATCTTGGGCTGCTCGGATCTGGCTGTTGAGGTTCGAATGAATGGTGATGTTCAGTGCCCGAACACGAAGAGGTGCCATCCTCTCCTTTCGGCTCAAAGCGTCAGCTACAACATTGGCCTTACCAGGATGAAAACGAAGTTCACAATCATAGTCATTCAGTGTCTCGATCCATTGTCACTGTCGCATGTTCAGTTGTTTCTGATCGAATATGTGTTGGAGACTTTTGTGGTCGGTGAAGATAGTGCTCTTAGTTCCATACAAATAGTGTCTCCACAATTTGAGCGCAAAGACAACGGCTCCAAGTTCGAGATCGTGAGTAGTGTAGTTCCGTTTGTGAATCTTCAGTTGACGAGAAGCATAGGCAATAACCTTTGATCTTTGCATCAGTACACAACCAAAACCACTTTTCGAAGCATCGCAATAAACGACGAAATCGTCACTGCCTTCAGGAAGAGATAAGATAGGTGCGGAGGTCAACTTCTTCTTCAAGGTTTGAAATGCTGATTTGTGTGCGGGTTCCCATATGAACTTCTTCCCTTTGTGAGTCAGTGCGGTCAAAGGACGCGCAATCAGAGAAAAACCTTCAATAAATCTTCGGTAGTAACCGGCGAGACCTAAAAATTGGCGAATATGCATCGGAGTAGTGGGGGTTTCTCACTTGCTGATAGATTCAATCTTGGTGGGATCAACTTTGATACCCTGGTCGCTCACAACATGACCCAGAAATTGGACTTCCTTCAACCAAAATTCACACTTGGAGAATTTCGCATAAAGTTGCTCTTGTCTCAAGAGTTCAAGCACTAATCGAAGATGTTGCTCATGCTCTTCTTCACTCTTGGAGTAGATGAGGATATCATCTATGAAGATGATAACGAACTTATCCAGGTACGGCTTGCAGACACGATTCATGAGATCCATGAACACGGCAGGTGCGTTGGTTAAACCGAATGGCATCACAAGAAACTCATAATGACCATAACGAGTTCTGAATGCAGTCTTCATCACGTAACTCTCTTTCACCCTAAACTGGTGATACCCGGATCGCAAATCGATCTTAGAGTAGATGCTCGATCCTTGTAGTTGATCAAAAAGATCGTCAATGCGGGGAAGAGGATACCGATTCTTGATTGTCAATTTGTTGAGTTCACGGTAGTCGATACACATGCAGAAGGATTCGTCCTTCTTCTTTACAAACAAAACAGGTGCGCCCCAAGGCGAGAAACTTGGTCGGATGAATCCACGGTCTAGCAGTTCTTGTAATTGGCTCTGCAACTCTTGCATTTCGGAAGGTGCGAGTCGATAAGGTGCGCGAGCTACAGGTGCAGCTCCTGGCACTAAGTCGATTTGAAATTCTACTGCTCTTGGTGGCGGTAATCCAGGCAATTCCTTCGAAAAGACATCGGAAAACTCGTTCACAATTTGAACATCGTTCACACTCTTCACCTAAGTTTCTAATGTTTTCACATGTGCTAGCACAACAAGACGTCCTTTTTTCATGATCTTTTGCGCTTTCACGCAACTAATGAGGTTCATCTTCGAGGTACATCTCTCTCTGTAAATGATCAGTGGCTCACCATCTCCGTGTGGTATACGAAGAGCTTTATCTCCACAGATAATGTCGGCTCTTACTTTGGCCAACCAATCCATACCGACGATCACGTCAAAACTTCCCAATTTAATGGGTATCAAGTCAATCTCGAAATCTACACCAGCAATGCTGATAATGTCTCCTCGACTAATATGGTCAACTTTCTCAAGTTTTCCATTGGCTACCTCTACAAGCATACTCTCCTTTAAAGGAACTAACGACCAATTAATCTTATCGCAAAAGTGTCTACATATATAACTTCTATCGGCACCAGTATCAAATAGGATAAAAGCTAATAGATTGTTGATAGTGAATATACCTGTCACCAAGTCGGGGTTCTCACAGGCGTCCCTTGCATTAACGTTGAAAGCTCTACCACGCGGTGGTCCGCCGTCCTTTCGCTTGTTGGGGCACGCATTTCTAAAATGGACCGTCTGTCCGCATTCATAGCACTTCTTCGGCCCATTGGGGTTTGCCTTCACATTCAGAGTGGTGACCTTGCAGTCCTTTCCAACATGCCCAGACCGTTGGCACTTTTCATAAACAACGTTACAATACCCGGTATGGTGCTTGTAGCACCTCTTGCATTGTGGTAGAGTACCCTTGTAGTTGGGGTTCGAGTTGGTGTTCGGATTGGGATTTCCACCATTGTTGTTTCCTTTGAAACCCTCATGTCGCTTCGCCGGGTTTTGATCAAAGGCTCTACCCTTGTTGTTATCCCACTTTCGCTTATCACTACTACCCGCTTCGGACTTAGTCTTTTCCGGTTCATCGATGATGATTTGGTTCATTAAGGTATGCACCATGTGCATTGCTTTCGGGATATTGGGTGGCTTAGACGAGGTGACGTTTCCCTTAATGGTAGGACACATCAGGGCTAGTTCCAAATACCTACGATTGTAACCATCGAGATCGTTTCCCACAATCTTCAACTGCATAAACTCAATCTCCATCTTCTGGATCTCGGTCCTAGGGCAATATTTCTCAATCAGGGCCCCTTTGAATTCCTCCCATGGGGTAGCAAACACCTCATCAATACCCTTTGCTTGAGCCAACGTGTTCCACCATGTTAGTGCGCCATCAGACAGCGTACATGAAGCAAACTTGGTTTTGTTCGCCTCTGAGTAGTTACTAACTCGAAACACAGATTCTAATTTCTCAAACCATCTAGTGAGACCAACCAGACCCTCCGTTCCACTAAAGTTGTGGGGTTTGCAGCTTTGAAACTCCTTGTATGTACACCCATTACGAATGGGCTGGATAACCGGTGGCGGTGGAGCTTGGGGGTTCATTTCTGCTAAAGCTGCGGCGACTCGTTCATTGATCATTTCCTCGATTTAGGCTGTGGTCGGTGTTGATCATCCGTTGGCCATGGTGTTCTAAACAAAAATTTTGACTCAAGTCAAAATCCAGTATTCAAATAGTAATAATACAGTATATGGTAACCAACATGGAATCAACACATCACATGCTTATTAAGTAATGCAACCATGTACAAATACCACAAAATCATACAGTAACGTAAATAGAACACTGTGCAAGAATTAAATAACGCAAAGTTCCATTCAATAATAATAAGTTGCATACATCAGCATAGGTTCGTACAATACATAAGTGAAACATGAAACTACAACTAGATTACATAATGAAATCTACTACAAAAGCCCTACGGTGATGGTGGGTGTAGGATGTCCAATACGTGGGACATCTGGTCCTCGAGCTCAGTTACCCGAGCACGGAGGATCTCCACCTCCCTCATCAGTTCCTCGATAGAGGGAGATGGTGGGGCAGGCGGTGCAGTCGGTACGGGTGGTGCTGGTGGAGCTGGTGGTGCAGACGGTCCGGCTCCAGAAGTAGAGGCTGCGAAGTGGTAAGGCTTACGGATGAAGAGATCATCAGGATACGGCACAAGCCGCTTACGGGCGGTAACCCTACGACGCCGACCATATGCGTCAGTGAATGCTCGACCTCCATTAATCCCTGGAATGACGGTACCATCGAAACGGTACCGCTTCTTCGGTGGGGTGGAGGGTGGCTGTACAGGTGCATCATCAGGGTCCTCATCAGAATTATCGTCACTGAAGTCGTCAGAGGAGGTGTCGTCAGATAAAGAGTCAGTGGAGGATGGGTCGTCCGAATCATGTGGAGGTGGCTGCACGGGTGGCTGTACTGGCTCTCCTCGGGCGGCCATCATCTGTCGGTATACAGCGGGTCTGATCGGCACGAGATGTCCATCAGGAGCGCGTCGGCACCAATGGTTATGCTCATTACGGACTGGACCTTCCCCAAGATCCGCGGGAATCACAGCACCACCGGGATGGTGCTGTGGCTCCGAGGGTCCAGGGGCAAGTGGAGCTGGAATCTCTTGGAGGTCCTCGGCTCTGTCAGAGGTAACCACTAGGGCAGGTGCATGACTACTGGCACCAGAGGATGAAGCGCCAGGGTCATTGGTGGGTGTCAACGACGGCATCTGGGAATCGGAAACAACGGTCGGTGAAGTGGCGGACGAGCTGAGTCACTGTCCAAAATGATGACGGGTGGAATATCCGACATCTGAACAAGGAAAAATAAATTTTCCATGTCAGTAAGTCATAAAGCAAGCAAGTATTAGGCCAAGTAACTACAACAGTCTAAATCATGTATAACAGTAAATAGCATGGCAATAATAACGAATCGTACTGAAATAGCATGAAATCGAAGGCAAATAATAGCATGCAGTAGTGAAAACAAGTAGCATACGGCATATAGCAGTAAAAGTAAGCAGCAGCATGCAGTAAGTTCAGCGAAAACAAGTAAACTAGTAAGTTGTAGATTAGTCCTATTAGTGAATCCTACTCGGGTCGGTCTTAGACTCACTAATGCAACCTAATTCCTTACAACCAATGCTCTGATACCAAATGTGATGCCCCGTACAAAACCATCGTGTACGAATCATCAACAACAGGATCATTACAAGGACAAATACAATATGCAGTTTCAAAAGAAGTTTGCATTCATGAATAAAGGTGATGTCTTAACCAACATCAAATATCTTACAATAAAAGTATGCTTCAATGAACAGAAGCAATTAGTAATAGTATGCGACCCAATGGTCATTACAAATTATTGTTTCAAAAGGTAACATAGTTTGAATGCAAATAAAACATTTCATGCGGTGACCACTCTAACAAGCGCAGCGGGTGTCTACAAGGCATGACTAGTACAACAGCGGAAGCAAGCAACCTTAAGCACCTGAGAAAAACATGCCTAAAAATGTCAACACAAAGGTTGGTGAGCTATAGTTTAAGTATAACAGTATGTAAGGTAGGCCACGAGATTTCCGTGCTTCAACAGCGTTTCAAAACAGTATGTAAAGTATATGTTTAATCGTGGGCACTTGGTAACTAACTTAACGTTTATCACCCCCTAAAAGTACACTTGGCGAGTGCGTATGTTTACGAAGTATTAAACACCCGTTAAATGCTAGCGCTACTAGCCCGAGTGGGGATGTCAAACCCTATGGATCCATATCTAAGATTCGCGTTCACCGGTTCAAAGACCAATGACTAAAAGTTACCGAGCTAAGGGGAAGTTTATGCCGTTGTATAATCCACACATATATAAAGTTTAAGTACTCGTACCTAGTATGTAAAACGTAAAATGCGCATTTTACGTTTTACATACTAGGCACGAGTACTTAAACTTTATATATGTGTGGGTTATACAATGGCATAAACTTTCCCCTTAGCTCGGTAACGTTTAGTCATTGGTCTTTGAACCGGTGAACGCGAATCTTAGATATGGATCCATAAGGTTTGACATCCCCACTCGGGCTAGTAGCGCTAGCATTTAACGGGTGTTTAATACTTCGTAAACATAAGCACTCGCCAAGTGTACTTTTAGGGGGTGATAAACGTTAAGTTAGTTACCAAGTGCCCACGGTTAAACATATACTTTACATACTGTTTTGAAACGCTGTTGAAGCACGGAAATCTCGTGGCCTACCTTACATACTGTTATACTTATACTATAGCTCACCAACCTTTGTGTTGACCTTTTTAAGCATGTTTTTCTCAGGTGCTTAAGGTTGCTTGCTTCCACTGTTGTACTAGTCATGCCTTGTAGACACCCGCTGCGCTTGTTAGAGTGGTCACCGCATGAAACGTTTTATTTGCATTCAAACTATGTTACCTTTTGAAACAATGATTTGTAACGACCATTGGGTCACATACTATTACTAATTGCTTCTGTTCATTGAAGCATATTTTTGTTGTAAGATATTTGATGTTGGTTAAGACATCACCTTTATTCATGAATGAATACTTCTTTTGAAATCGCATATAGTATTTGTCCTTGTAATGATCCTGTTGTTGATGATTCGTACACGATGGTTTTGTACGGGGCATCACAGTATTGATTGATAATTCACTGCTACTTTGTTGATTTATCTTTCAGAAAAATCGCATCATAAACACAAAAATATAAATAATGGACTTAGGATTTTGGACTTGGTTAAATTAGATTGTTTGGGCCGTGATTCTAGTGGTGATATTATTGGGCTGTGCCATGCTGTTGGACTATGATCTAAATTCTGGTTTCCGATCGAACTAAATGATAAAAGGTGATGATTACGGTTAAATGAATATGATGGCGAATCACAATGATCGATGAGATGATGAGGTATAAACATAAACTTTAAGATTGAAAATATGCTAATTATACTATAATTAAAGGAAGTAAATTGTGGTTATAATAGATTTATGAACATAAACATTTATATAATAATAATACTCTAAAAGAATGTAATTATGATTATGAACTAAATATCGAGATATTAAGATATGGATAATGATAAAATGAAAGTAAAATATGATCACATATATATGTCGTTACGAATATGGTTATGATTATGATTATGAAAGTAAATATAATACAAATATGAAAGGTTGATGAAGATATCATTATTTTCATTATTATTATTATTAATATAAGTATTATAATTTGTGCCATTATTATTATAATTATTATCACTTTTATTATTACTATAGTTATTATAGTTATTGTTATTATTACTATTACTATTATCATTTTTATTAAAAATTAACATTATTATTAAAATTACCATTTACATTATTATTATTATTATTATTATTTTTAACATTTTCTCTTATTATTATTATCTTATTATTATTATTATTATTATTATTATTATTATTATTATTATTATTATTATTATTAAACTAACACTAAATATTAAAATTATGAACATTATTATTATTATCATTATTATTAATAGGATTATCAAGATTATTGTTATTATTATTATTATTATTATTATTATTATTATTATTATTATTATTATTATTATTATTATCATAAGTATTAGTATTATTATTAGTAGTATTATTATCTGTGATGACCCAGAAATTTCTGACCAGATTTAAACTTAATCTATGTATGATTAACATTTTCGACACGATAAGCAAAGTCTGTAAAACTTAATCTCAAAATTTTTGAACTATTCAAATACCTTTGGGTTATTCTCGAAGATTCGCGAATAATTATATGTATATATATATATATATATATATATATATATACTATAACTTGAAAACGTAACAATGTATTAATTGTTTGATACCGTACATTAAACTTATTGGTTTAAATATTTATTTGAATATATATGATAAGTTGGAATTGTATGAATAACTTGCGACGTATATATACCACGTGTTTATGAAGGTTGAAAATATATATTGACTTGGTCATAAAACGATTTGTTATTATATATATATTAACAAATAGCGAGACAATGATTTATAGAAGTAAATGACCAAAACACTCGAAAGTTTAAGATACACTTTGAATGATATAGTTTATTGATAATTTAAGACTATATTTTGACAAAGGTACGAGTCACAAAACGTAAATTGCGGGTTTTCTAAGCGTACGAAAATGCGTTCGAGAAACCGGAACCGGGACATAAGTCGAGTGACAACGTATGAGTCATCGGAACGAAAATTACAAGTCAACTATGCACATGAATTTAATATAATATATAATTAATTATTTAAATTATATATATTATATATATTATATAATAATATGTCGACAAACAAGAAAACAAAAACATTTTGAGCTGGATCAGGCGGCCATGCGATCGCATGGAAAATACACTAAAAACCCATGCGATCGCATGGGCATCAGATTCCAAAAAGTTGCCTATAAAAGGCCAGTTTCTGCTCGAGTTTTTTTTACACATATAGTACTCCCTCTGTAATATTATTATTATTTATTATTTATATTAATATTATTAATATTATTATTATTATTATTAAGATTATTATTATTATTTATTTTATTATTATTATTAGTATTATTATTATTACTAATTATATCACTTAAAATACTACGACGAGGTCATGAGCGTGTCACTTTCAAAATGGGTTTTCAAGCGGGATAGAGCTAAGGAAACTATGGGTTATTACTAAAGAGGTTTTGGTTATTGTTCAAGGGTTTTGCTCGTGAGTCAAACTAGTATTTATCATCTCCGTTGCGTCTAAGTATTTCCAACAATATTGAATCACAATATTGATACGTAAGCATTTATATCTTATCTATTATATATTAATAGTGTATCCCTGACTAGTGCTCGAGTATATAGGATTATGCATGTTAGTACGATTAATTTTGTCATTAAATAGTTTATAATAGATCACGAATTTAATACATATATTACTGATATAAGGTATATGATATGCATGTTTTTGGAAAGCTGGCGAAAAATCAATAACTTTTCATTTAGAGATCGCGTAATTTCGATGAACGAATTAAAAGATATGGACAACTGAATTATGATTAACATTAATTGAAATTGCTTTTGAATCTGCAATTGATATTTAAACAACTTGTTTATAAGATTGATAATTTGGATTTTCAAATATTACTAATCGAGTAAATGAATTTCTATATAAGGCACGTCTCGATTTGTTGAACAATTGTCAAAATTGACTGTTTTATCATATTTTAAAGCTTTATAAAACTATAGTCTAATTATTCAAGAATTGGGAAACCATGTGAAATGTTAAACTATTTTCGATTACCATGATCATTCAAACTATAGTATAGATTTTAAAAGATCATATTAGGTCAGGTTGACTTTTTGAAATGACTTT
Organism: Rutidosis leptorrhynchoides; assembly: GCF_046630445.1. Lineage (NCBI taxonomy): Eukaryota > Viridiplantae > Streptophyta > Magnoliopsida > Asterales > Asteraceae > Rutidosis > Rutidosis leptorrhynchoides. Next base: position 363,776,677 of record NC_092339.1, read on the forward strand.
TGATAACTTTTGTATGTCAATCTCGAGCATTAGGATTGTGATATACTATGACCCAACCTAGCTTATTAGACATGTATTGATCAACATATGTTCTATAGGTTGAGATCTACGGTTAATTTTGCATTCCGAGTTTCGGTCACTTTTTGATAAATGACCTTATGTGCTGCTAAGGTGAGTTTATAGTCTCCCTTTTTAAATACTTTAAATATTTTTGGGCTGAGAGTACATGCAATTTATTTTAAACGCAATAAGACACAAGTACATACTAAATTCTACACTGAGTTAAATCGAAAATCCCTTAGCTTTGGTAACTAGTAGCTGTCAGTACATAGGATATGGACTGGTGGGCACAAATAATTGTATATGGATCCATAGGGCTTGACATCCCCGTCCGAGCTAGAGCGCTAGCCTTTTAACGGACGTATGTTATTTGAGTTTATGACACCTTTTTTGTGTGTATTAAAACGAATGGGGTAATTATCATTATAACGTTAAAATTTAGTTACCAGGGTGCTCTGTTACGTAGAATCTATTGATAAAGTTTTGATGAAATCTTGTGGTCTATCTTTATATACTTATGACTCGAGCAATTAAACCTATAACTCACCAACATTCGTGTTGACTTTTTAGTATGTTTTATTCTCAGGTTTCTAAAAGTCTTCCGCTGTTCGCTTATACGTTATACAAGCTATGTGCATGGTGTCATACATGCTTTATTCAAGAAAACTTTGCATTCACAAAATCATCACCGTGTATCTTATTTTGACTGCATTGTCAACGGATGTAGTATTGTAAACTATTATATACAGTAATTGTCTATAAGTAGAAATCATCAGACGTCGAAAACCTTGGATTTATATATTCATTTATGGTGTGCCTTTTTAAAAGAATGCAATGTTTACAAAATGTATCATATAGAGGTCAAAATCTCACTATGAAATCAATGAATGATGTATTCATCCAAAGTGGATTTGGAGCGATCGTCACAGTTGGTATCAGAGCAATGGTCCTAGCGAACCAGGTCTTGCATGAGTGTGTCTAACTGATAGTTGTTAAGATGCATTAGTAAGTCTGGACTTCGACCGTGTCTGCATGTTAAAAGTTATGCTTATCATTTCTTGTCGGAAATTACATGTTTATCAACTTAAGTCTAAATGCGTCTTATTGCATTGATTGCATAGATAGTGTATAGACAAAATTCATATCTTAGCGTATCTGTTACTGTAAACTTTTCCTGACATCTTCCGAAAATTCTTCCGTTGATTTATGGAATTTGGTATTATATATACATATGTAAATTATGTATTGAAGAGTACCAATCTAACTTCTATAATCTATTTCATATCAAAAATCATCTCTCTAATTATACAAGATGGATCCCGTATCTAGTTCAAATTCCTTAAACTCCGACAGCTATTCCGATATGGATATTCACCTGAATTCCGAAGACAGTGTAACCAGAATGGATCAACTAATCAGCCATCACCTATTCTGGATGAATTGGGGATGGTTTCGTAGCTTACTTAATCATTGGAGACAAGAAGAAGGTGATCCCTTTCATCCACCACATTCCCCTCTTGGCGAAGAACCTGAAGCACTTACCGACGAACCTGTTCGAGACACCATTTTCTCTCTCATTTCCAGAGTATCTTGTCACGATAATATACTATCTCAAATTCTGAATCTTATTCATCCGCTCATCCGAACCAACAATCATCCCAGTGTAATAGAAGAAGTCAACGAGCTTCGCACTCGGGTAGTGGCTTTGGAGAATATGGTGCAAAGGTTACAAGCACCAGCAGCATCACCGGCATAAATAGTACCACCGACATCAACACCAACAGTATCATTACCACCAACAACAACAACATCCGCATCCCACACCTCAACATCATAATCTGTACCTCAAACATCAATGTCATACGCGCCATAGATACCAAGGAATACCAACAACAACAAACGATGAAGTATTGATTCATAACTTCATCGAAGAAATATTCTGCAAAGAATATGTAGTTTCTAAAAGTTTTAGAGATTATATATTCTAGTCCTAGTCGAAAACTAGATGAGATTAATATTATGTTAACTCATTAAATCCATGATTACACCTAAAGAAAATATATATGTAGGTATATTTTCATAAAGATTGTAATTAAGAAAATTCTTTTGTACAAACTGTTAATGGTGAGAATATTTTAACGGATAGGTAATACCCGATAGATATATAAATTCATAATTAATATGTCACATTCTCCGATTCTGATTCAACAAATCATCAACTATACTCATTACTTTCATAACAATATATATATTCTTTTATAAAAATCAAAACAACCATCCTCATCCAAATTTGATTACATATTTTGATTTTGACAAATCAAAATCTAAGTCAAGATTTAACAAAAGACATCATTCTTAGATTCCTACATCTTTCGAAGCTATAATTTGACTTCAAAACTGTGCTAGAACATCATTTCCATTCATAGAACCCAGAAAAGTATTTGTATCATTCAAAATCCTAGAACATCATAGGAATATTAATGATTACAATCTATGTTCAAATCCCTCAAGACACTTCAAATAATGAACAATCGAGATGATGATCCAACCACATGTTAACCGCAGTCTTGTACTTGAAAAACCCTCGAAACCAAAGTCATAGTTTAACACGTATCCGTGTCATACCCTTTGGTATTTATTAGCTAAAATAACTTTTCAATCCCTTTTCAAAATAGACAGTTTTGTCACAGCTCCAGCAAGTCAACTTCGATTCTTCAGTGGAAACAGCCTTATTATAACCTTGATATATACATTGCCCCTTTCGCCATCGTTATCGGGGAACCGTTTATGTTCCACCACATTAGCAATAAACTTACCAACAACTTCACTGATCTTTGACTTTCCGAAACATCATTATATTTATTGAAACCCCATCATTTACTCATCTGAATCTTGTAACAAGAATTGTCTTGCCAATTACTGGGAATTAGCAATTCGTATTTTGAAATCTCGCAGCATGTATATACCAACAGTTATATGTGTATATATAACATCTATCTCCTATACTTACGTACTTTGAATGTGAAGTTTCTGAAAAACACCCTAAAGTGCGAACTAATTCTCGAAATTTCAAAAGATGCTGATGAAGCAGCAAAAACTGTAAATGACCTTAACAGTAAAAAGTTTGATGATAAAGAATATTGTGTTGGCAAAACTCAGAAAAAGAGAAGGTTTGAAACTGGAAAACGAATTGAGCAAAGTATGAAGGAGGCTGTGGACAAATCACAAATACCAAACATGCCTTCAAAGAATCCAAATGATTCAGTGTCTGCTGAAATCCTTAGCAAATACCTTGTTCCTTACTCTAAAACCCTTGCGGACAATATTCTTCATCATCCTCTGATCTTAAATATTCTAAGATATCATCATATCTTTCATTATAAATATCTTCGATGTTTCTGAAGATATCTTCACAACTATTGTTATCCGAAAGCATTTACTTCTTCGCCCTATCTGTGTAAAATCATAAAAGAAACTATTTTAGTTTCTAAATTCTGAAACCTTCGAGTTTAAAATATAAATGTGTTTGAAGTAGTGTTGGGAACTGAAGCATGAGTTAGTATAATATAATGACACTTGATCAACGTGATTATATTATAGTAAGTTATGCTGAGTTTCTAATGGAATGTGATAAAGGTTCACAGATCATACCGTCATCATTTGCCATGTTACACGACTCTTACATTCTACCCAATCTCCAAACATATTAAGAACATATCTTCATGATAGTTCTATCTTTCTGGATATTCTAGTAATTTGACAAATCAAGATCGTGCCATTACGATTACCTTCTTAGAACATTAACTATGTTCATCCAAAACTCCATACCTACGAATTATGGACCATTATTTGCTTGACTTGAAGTCGGGAATGAAAAATAAAAGCATGAAGCTCCGAAATATAATGGAGAATAAAAAGCCCGATAAAAACCCCGAAATTACAAACCGTGTATATCAATGTGTATAGAAATATAAAGACACGGGAGAATAAAAAACACTATAACTCCAAGGTAATAGTAGAAGAAAATAACCTCCTCTGGTGGCAGATGAAAAAGAAGAATGAAGGATATGATAGCCAAGAAAATATCAAGAATCAAAACTGGATTAAGCATTTTCAAAATCTATTAGGAAGTATGAAATAAGAAAGAAGCTTATAGGAGTGGTGAAAATAAATGAAACAGAAGAGGTCAATTTATAGTAAAATATCAGACATAGCAATCGAGGCAGATTACGCATTTAATTAAAGAAGATCCTAATCTCCTTAATTTCCGAAGAATCAAATCTTATTTAGATTATGAAGATTTTCTATTCCTTAAATTCCGAAAATCAATCGTTAATACGTCAAAAGTTAAGATGAAACTCTATTCCCTCATTTCACTTTATTACGATAACTTCTCTCATACGCTTCGAATAATCGGATTGTTTTATCCATTCAACGATGATAAAACTCTATTTATCAACACATATGCGGCATGAAAACATTTTTATTGTTAGTCATGACGACCTCACTCAAATTTCGGGACGAAATTTCTTTAACGAGTAGGTACTGTGATGACCCGGAAATTTCTGACCAAATTTAAACTTAATCTTTGTATGATAAATATTTCCGACACGATAAGCAAAGTCCGTAAAACTGAATCTCAAAATTTTTGAACTATTCAAAAACCTTTCGGTTATTCTCGACGATTCGCGAACAATTATATGTATATAGATACATATATATATATATATATATATATATATATATATATATATATATATATATATATATATATATATATATATATATATATATATATATATATATACTATAACTTGAAAACGTAACAATGTATTAATTGTTTGATACCGTACATTAAACTTATTGGTTTAAATATTTATTTGAATATATATGATAAGTTGGAATTGTATGAATAACTTGCGACGTATATTTAAAATATGTTTATGAATGTTGAAAATATATATTGACTTGGTCATAAAACGATTTGTTATTATATATATATATTAACAAATAGCGAGACAATAATTTATAGAAGTAAATGACCAAAACACTCGAAAGTTTAAGATACACTTTGAATGATATAGTTTATTGATAATTTAAGACTATATTTTGACAAAGGTACGAGTCACAAAATGTAAATTGCGAGTTTTCTAAGCGTACGAAAATGCGTTCGAGAAACCGGAACCAGGACATAAGTCGAGTGACAACGTATGAGTCATCGGAACGAAAATTACAAGTCAACTATGCACATGAATTTAATATAATATATAATTAATTATTTAAATTATATATATTATATATATTATATAATAATATGTCGACAAACAAGAAAACAAAAACATTTTGAGCTGGATCAGGCGGCCATGCGATCGCATGGAAAATACACTAAAAACCCATGCGATCGCATGGTCATCAGATTCCAAAAAGTTGCCTATAAAAGGCCAGTTTCTGCTCGAGTTTTGTTTACACATATACTACTCCCTCTGTAATATTATTATTATTTATTATTTATATTAATATTATTAATATTATTATTATTATTATTATTAAGATTATTATTATTTATTTTATTATTATTATTAGTACTATTATTATTACTAATTATATCACTTAAAATACTACGACGAGGTCATGAGCGTGTCACTTTCAAAATGGGTTTTCAAGCGGGATAGAGCTAAGGAAACTATGGGTTATTACTAAAGAGGTTTTGGGTATTGTTCAAGGGTTTTGCTCGTGAGTCAAACTAGTATTTATCATCTCCGTTGCATCTACGTACTTTCCTACAATATTGAATCACAATATTGATATGTAAGCATTTATATCTTATCTATTATATATTAATAGTGTATCCCTGACTAGTGCTCGAGTATATAGGATTATGCATGATAGTACGATTAATTTTGTCGTTAAATAGTTTATAATAGATCACGAATTTAATACATATATTACTGATATAAGGTATATGATATGCATGTTTTTGGAAAGCTGGCGAAAAATCAATAACTTTTCATTTAGAGATCGCGTAATTTCGATGAACGAATTAAAAGATATGGACAACTGAATTATGATTAACATTAATTGAAATTGCTTTTGAATCTGCAATTGATATTTAAACAACTTGTTTATAAGATTGATAATTTAGATTTTCAAATATTACTAATCGAGTAAATGAATTTCTATATAAGGCACGTCTCGATTTGTTGAACAATTGTCAAAATTGACTGTTTTATCATATTTTAAAGCTTTATAAAACTATAGTCTAATTATTCAAGAATTGGGAAACCATGTGAAATGTTAAACTATTTTCGATTACCATGATCATTCAAACTATAGTATAGATTTTAAAAGATCATATTAGGTCAGGTTGACTTTTTGAAATGACTTTTGATAACTTTTGTATGTCAATCTCGAGCATTAGGATTGTGATACACTATGACCCCACCTAGCTTATTAGACATGTATTGATCAACATATGTTCTATAGGTTGAGATCTACGGTTAATTTTGCATTCCGAGTTTCGGTCACTTTTTGGTAAATGACCTTATGTGCTGCTAAGGTGAGTTTATAGTCTCCCTTTTTAAATACTTTAAATATTTTTGGGCTGAGAATACATGCAATTTATTTTAAACGCAATAAGACACAAGTACATACTAAATTCTACACTGAGTTAAACCGAAAATCCCTTAGCTTTGGTAACTAGTAGCTGCCAGTACATAGGATATGGACTGGTGGGTGCGAATAATTGTATATGGATCCATAGGGCTTGACATCCCCGTCCGAGCTAGAGCGCTAGCCTTTTAACGGACGTATGTTATTTGAGTTTATGACACGTTGGTTTACGTGTTTTAAAACGAATGGGGTAATTATCATTATAACGTTAAAGTTTAGTTACAAGGGTGCTCTGTTATGTAGAATCTATTGATAAAGTTTTGATGAAATCTTGTAGTCTATCTTTATATACTTATGACTCGAGCAATTAAACCTATAACTCACCAACATTCGTGTTGACTTTTTAGTATGTTTTATTCTCAGGTTTCTAAAAGTCTTCCGCTGTTCGCTTATACGTTATACAAGCTATGTGCATGAAGTCATACATGCTTTATTCAAGAAAACTTTGCATTCACAAAATCATCATCGTGTATCTTATTTTGACTGCATTGTCAACGGATGTAGTATTGTAAACTATTATATACGGTAATTGTCTATACGTAGAAATCATCAGACGTCGAAAACCTTGGATTTATATATTCATTTATGGTGTGCCTTTTTAAAAGAACGCAATGTTTACAAAACGTATCATATAGAGGTCAAAACCTCACTATGAAATCAATGAATGATGTATTCGTCCAAAGTGGATTTGGAGCGATCGTCACATTATCATTATTGATAGTAATATAAATAATAGTATCATTATTATTATTAGTAAAATCATTATTTTTATAATTATTATTATTATTAGTATACATTATCATTAAAATTAACATTTTTTATTAAAAGTATTATTTTTATTAAAGTTATCATTTTATCATTAATATTAAAAGTATCATTTTTAACTCTATTATCATTATTATTATTTTTATCATTTCTAATATTATTTTAGTATTAATATAATTTTAACAAACAATAGATATACATATATATATATATATATATATATATATATATATATATATATATATATATATATATATATATATATATATATATATATATATATATATATATATATGTATATATATATGTATATATATATATATGTATATATATATATATATGTATATATATATATATATATGTATGTATATATATATATATATAATGTATTAAATACATATAACATAATAAAATTTATATTTTTATTTATTTTAAATATATAAAATAAATATATGAAACATATAGGTTATTAATATAAAAATGATATAACTAATAAATTTATATATATATAAATTTGTACGATTACAATTATGTGTGTTAATATATATATAAATGATATATGTTCGTAAATCCAAGGCCAAATCTGCATTGTTCAGTATCGTCGTATGCATATTTTTACTACAAAATATCGTATTGTGAGTTTCATTACTCCCTTTTTAAATGCTTTTGCAATATATATTTTTGGGACTGAGAATACATGCGCTGCTTTTATAAATGCTTTACGAAATAGACACAAGTAATCGAAACTACATTCTATGGTTGGATTATCGAACCGAATATGCCCCTTTTTAGCTTGGTAGCCTAAGAATTGGTGTTTATGATAATTGCCACCAATTGATACGAATCCTAAAGATATATCTATGGGCACTAACAAGCCCCAGTCAGAGAATTTGAACTGTTTTAGTACTTCGATTTATCATGTCCGATGTGAGTCCCGGATTGATGGGGATATTCTATATGCATCCTGTTAAGGTTGGTTACCAGGTGTTAACCATATGAATGAATTTTAATTCACGGGTTACGCGTGTCAATATATGAAATCTTGTGGTCTATTAAAATAATGGCAATGAATGATTATGATAAACTAATGAACTCACCAACCTTTTGGTTGACACTTTAAAGCATGTTTATTCTCAGGTATTAAGGAAATCTTCCGCTGTGTATTTGCTCATTTAGAGATATTACTTGGAGTCATTCATGACATATTTTAAAAGACGTTGCATTCGAGTCATTGAGTTCATCATGATTATTATTAAGTCAATTATAGTTGGATATATTATGAAATGGTATGCATGCTGTCAACTTTCGATGTAATGAAAGTTTGTCTTTTTAAAAACGAATGCAATGTTTGTAAAATGTATCATATAGAGGTCAAGTACCTCGCGATGTAATCAAATGTAATGTATTCGTCCAGATGGATTAGGACGGGTCCTTTCAATATATATATATATATATATATTGAGGATCCAGAGAGTACTAAAGGTGGGAGACAACTCACATAACTCACAGATTGAACTCACATGCACTTACCATATGCACATATTATTCAATCTGTGATCACAGACAAAAAATAAATATATTTCATGTAGGACAAACTGACTTGCCACGCAGGACAAACTAAAGTCAGTTTGTGCCACACAGACTAACACGTAAGCCCAAATTGGCATGCAGACTGACACGTAGGCACAGACACAGGAGCATTTTTATGATGGGACCGGGGTCACCTGCCCCCATTCGATTTTGAAATTTTAGTGAAATTTTTTTGGATTTGTCGACTTTAACCAGTGGATTTTTTTGCCCCAAAATTTATATATTTTGCCTCAAAACCTTTAAATTTTGCCCAAAATTCTCAAAATTTTGCTTAAAAACGTTTTTGCCTAAAAACCTCCAAATCTTGCCTAAAAACCTCCATTTTTTGACCCAAAATCTTCAGTTTTTACCCAAAAAAGTTGTTACGGTTTAAAAAAATTTTACACCCGGTGAAAAAAAAATTCTGGTTCCGCCACTACAAAGACACGTGGCTCGGTTTGTGCCACAAAGACTGACACTTGTCTCAGTCTGCGCCACACAGACTAACACGTAGCAGACCCAAAAATAATTTTTTATTTCAGTCTGTGATCACATATTGAAAAATAGGTGCGTATGCATTCAATCTGTGAGTTCTCTCGATTCTCTCATAACAAAAGTTTTATCTGAATCTCTATCAAGGGAAAACACTTTTTTGGGAGGAAAGGAAAGGAAATTTTATTTTATTTTCATTTAAAAAAATAACACAAACATTAAGATTATGTGAAAATATGAATATTTTAAAAAGACATTTTGTGATAAATGTTATTATTTTGACCAGAAAGTACTCATTCATTGATAAATGTTATTCCTGATAATATCAGGAATAACATTTATCGATGAATGTTATTTATTTGAGCGTTTCTAGTCAAAATAATAGCATTTATCACAAAGTGTCTTTTTTCAATATTTATATTTATTTATTACTTTTCTTATTCAAAAAAAATGTTTACCTCTCTATTAAATATCACCTAAAAGTGCAAGTTAGAAATAACTTAGGGGCCGAATTAAATAATTGGAACTCGAAATAGATTTGGGGTTTGTCGGGTGGGTGCTACCGTGATCAAATAATCAAAAAAACAAAAAACACCTCACAAAGGACCACCCTTGTCTTTTGAATTTTCTTGATATTTGCACGAACCAAGAACAATCTTTGTATTATTTGCATGAAATCTATATTTTCTAAAACTTTATTATTTCATTACATTTTAAAAATTTTGCTTCATTCAACTCGCTATAACGATTGGACTAAGGGTGCGTTTGATAAAACTGAATGATTTAGCACTGAATGATTCAGAGCTCTGAATGATTCAAAAGCTCTGAATCAGTATCATTCTAAACGAAAATTCACTGTTTGATAATGAATCTAAATCAACACTCTGAATGACATAAAATTACCATTTTAACCTTGATTCATTTAGTGCTAAAATAAAATTTTGTTTGATCTGTTGTGAATTAAATTATGTGGGAGTACTTTAAATATACACAAACGTTAAAATAAAGTATGACAATGCAAATAAGCAATTTAAATTTAAATTAAATTAAATAAATAACAATATCAATTTGCGTATATTCATAGTTGTATCTGTATTTTGAATAGCAACTCTAAACTAAACTAAATTACAAATTATAATACACAATATTAACAAATTAATAAATCTAATAATTGAAATAAGAATAAAAAAAACTTACAAAAAACAGAGGGGTAAAAACTAAAGTTTTTTGTAATAATAAATCATTAAAATCAAGTAATCAAATTGTAACGACCCTGGATTTTCCATCCTTTAATTAATAATGTTTATTATTAATACTTGTAATTTAATGAATGTATTGATTATATACATTTACTTGTTACCATACTTGACTTTTAAATGCCCGAAACGTCTTTGTGACACACGTACATTACACGAATAATATTTTCGAGTATTATTTACATTCATGATTATGTTTTATTAATCATTTTTAATTAACTAGTGCTAATGGTTAATTACTTGGGCTTTATGGATTTTTTTTGTTACATACTTGGTCTGTTATTAATGAACTCATGATTAATGGACTTAAGAGCCCACCCTACACACTTAATGGATTAATTAGCCCATTACTTTCATGTAAGTATCACATTAAGACTTAACTAGTTGATTAATACTTATGGAATCTAGTTACTAGTATGGTTACACATCTTTCCCATGAAAATACCCCTAATTACCAACTTTTGAGCCATAAGCATGCAAGAGACTAGTGGACTAATCCCTCCCCCCTCCCCTTTTGTAAAACCGTCGGCCATTGTGAGTGTAAAGGGGGATTCAAAATTTTTTTTGTTACATATTACTAGTATTACTCTTTCATTTTACATACACACAAATTACTTGCAAGTTCTCTCATCTTTTCCTCTCATTTCTCTCTAATATTGTAAGTAACAAGAATTTCTCTTCTTCCTTTTCTCTTGTCCAAAACCGAATCCCAAACTCATCATCATCATTCTTTGATTGTTGTTTTGTTACTTGTTCTTGTTGGTAGATTACTTACTTGTTGTTGTAGTTGTTACTTACTAGTTACAAGAATCAAACTACCTAGTTTGATTCTTCATATTATCTTGTATTTACAAGAACACACAAGAACCTAACTTACTAGTTAAGTTCTACACTTAATGTTTTAAAAGATTAAAGTTCATGTGTTGTAAAATCATTACTTGAATTCATGTTAGTAAACTTAAAGGTTTACTTCCTTAAAGATCAAGACTTTGGCTTGAATCTTTAAAGTATGAACAACAATGAACTAGTTACTTGTTTATTTAGATTATATCTTCATTTCCTAGCATTTTAAATTCGTGATTTATGTTGTTCTTGGTCAAGTGTTACTAGTTAACTTTGATCTCATTTTTCTTATAAGTTCAAGAACATGGAAGTATAACTTTCTAGTTATAACTTCAAATATTTATGAAAGATCTAAGTTTCTATAGCTTATGGTCTACTTATTTTGTCATAAACAAAAGCTTGTAAGCTTACATACACTTTACAAGATGAAAATCTAAGTTTTGTAACTTAGGGTTTCATTAAAGTAAAGATTCAAGTATTATTACTTAGGATTTAACTTAATAACTTTAGATCTAGACCTTTGGGTCTTGGATCTTCAAGATCTAACTAAGAACTATGTTCTACATCTTAAGATCTTGATTAGTTAGTTTACTTTCAAGTTTGTAGTTCAATATTACTTTTATAGTTCATGTATGTGTCGGATCTAAGATTTTGATGTAACTTTGGTTCATCAAGCTACTTGCAACACTTAAATGAGTTGTGCTACATGTCTTAGACTTACACAAGTGTTATTATGGTCAAACCTTGGTTAAGATGATGCAAACACATTAACGAGTTGTACACTTGAAGCTATATGCATCAAGGATGAATACCGTGATAAGCATCGAGCACCAAGAACCCACCGGAACCTACTGTTTACTATTTTTTGGAACAGACCCAAATACCTGGGATACTGTAAATTTTATTTCAGTTAGCTCTGTTCGAGTAGATAATTTTTCATTTAAGACTCGTCTTAATCCGAGTTACGGTTTAGGATTTATGGCCCTTCGATCGTCACTATGTCCTTTTAACGTTGTGCTGAAAATTCTGACCTACTCGCACTTAGACCGTCACCACGGTCAAACGAAGACGAGTTTGCTTCCGGAATTTTTACCACAATTAGAGGACTCATATACGGAGCCATGTCCACTGGTCACACCTTATTTCAGTAGGTATAGAGGCCGTGGTGACTGATCGAAGTCAGCCTTTGTTTTAAACTCTTTTCATGAATGAAACTTACTTTACACCTTTTGTTTGATGATGAATGATGATGACCTTTAAGACCCAATTTACATACATTTAAACCTATTGGGACGACTTACTGACTTAGTACTTTTGACTTAGGTTGAGGACTTTCCGGACCTACATACTTGCTTACTTCCCGACTCGACTTTACTACTACTTTGCCACTGTGAGTTATAGCATCCCTTTTTACTTTAACTATTTTGGGAACTGAGAATACATGTGCATTTTACATTTTACATACTAGGAACGAGTACTTAAACTTTATATATGCTTGGGTTATACAACGGCATAAACATTCCCTTTAGCTCGGTAACGTTTAGTCATTGGTTTTTGAACCGGTGAACGCGAATCTTAGATATGGATCCATAGGGTTTAACATCCCCACTCGGACTAGTAGCGCTAGCATTTAACGGGTGTTTAATACTTCGTAAACATATGCACTCGCCAATTGTACTTTCAGGGGGTTATAAACGTTAAGTTAGTTACCAAGTGCCCACGGTTAAACATATACTTTATCATACTGTTTTAAAACGCTCTTTGTAGCACTGAAATCTCGTGGCCTACCTTTCATACTGTTATTCTTAAACTATAGCTCACCAACCTTTGTATTGACGTTTTTAAGCATGTTTTTCTCAGGTGCTTAAGGTTAGCCGCTTTCGTTTTTGTACTAGTCTTGCTGTAGACACCCGCAGCTTTAGAGATGTCACCGCATGAACGTTTATCTTGCATTCATAAACATTATTACTTTTGAAACTATGATTTGTAACGACCTAAGGGTAACGCACTATTATCTTTGCTTCTGTTCATAGAAGCATACTTTTGATGTAAAACATTCGACGTTAGTTATGACATCACCTTTTACCATGAATGCAAATGTATTTTGAAATAGCATATAGTGTTTGACCTTGTAATGATCCTGTTGTTGATGGTCCGTACATGATGAATTAGTACGGGGCATCACATTTGGTATCAGAGCATTGGTTGTAGGGAATTAGGTTGCATTAGTGTGTCTAAGACCGACCCGAGTAGGATTCACTAATAGGACTAATCTACAACTTGCTAGTTTACTTGTTTTCGCTAAACTTACTGCATGTTGTTGCTTAATTTAACTGCTATATGCCGTTTGCTATTACATGATTTCACTACTGCATGCTATTATTTGCTTTCGATTGCATGATACTTGTCGTTATTGCCATGCTACTTACTGTTACACATGATTTAGACTGTTGTAGTTACTTGGCCTAATACGTGCTTGCTTTATGACTTACTGACATGGAAAATTTATTTTTCCTTGTTCAGATGTCGGATATTTCACCTGCTATCATTTTGGGCAGTGATTCAGACACTTCAGCCACTTCACCTGCCACTGTTGCCGCTCCCCCGATCCCGTCAGCGACACACTCTAGTGACCCAGGCGCTTCGTCCTCCGGAGCTAGTAGTCATGTACCTGCCCCAGTGGTTACCTCTAACGGAGCCGAGGACCCCCAGGAGATTCCAGCTCCACTTGCCCCCGGACCCTCGGAGCCACAGCACCATCCCGGTGGTGCTGTGATTCCCGCGGATCTTGGGGAAGGTCCAGTCCGTAATGAGCATAACCATTGGTGCCGACACCTTCCTGATGGACGTCTCGTGCCGATCCCGCCTTTCAGATACCGACTGATGATGGCTGCCCGAGGAGAGCTAGTACAGCCACCCGTGCAGCCACCTCCACATGATTCAGATGACCCGTCATTCGATGACTCATCCACAGATGACTCTAGTAATGATGACTCTGACGAGGAGGACCCTGATGATGCACTTGTACAGCCACCCTACACCCCGCCGAAGAAGCGGTACCGTTTCGATGGTATCGTCATTCTAGGGATTAATGGAGGTCGAGCATTCACTGACGCATATGGTCGGCGTCGTAGGGTTACCGCCCATAAGCGGCTTGTGCCGTATCCTGCTGATCCCTTCATCCATAAGCCTTACCGCTTTGCAGCCTCTACTTCTGGAGCCGGACCGTCTGCACCACCAGCTCCACCAGCACCACATGTGCCAACTGCACCGCCTGCCCCACCATCCCCCTCTGTTGAGGAACTGATGAGGGAGGTGGAGATCCTCCGTGCTCGGGTAACTGAGCTCGAGGACCAGATGTCCCATGTATTGGACATCCTACACCCACCTTCACCGTAGGGCTTTTGTAGTAGATTTCATTATGTAATCTAGTTGTAGTTTTATGTATTACTTATGTATTGTACGAACCTTTACAGATGTATGCAACTTATTATTAATGAATGGAACTTTGTGTTGTTTACTTTTTGCACAAGTGTTCTGTTTACGTTACTGTACGATGGTTTTGTGATATCGGTATCTAGTTGCTCTACTTAATTAACATGTGTTGTGTTGTTTACATGTTGGTTGTTGTATACTGTATTATTATATATTGAATGCTGGATTTTGACTTGAGTCAAAAATTTTGTTTAGAACACCATGGCCAACGGACGATCCACACCTACCGCAGCCCAAATCGAGGATATGATCAATGAACGAGTCACCGCAGCTTTAGCAAAAAGGAACCTCCAAGCTCCACCGCCGCCACCACCGGTTATTCAGCCCATTCGTAATGGGTGCACGTACAAAGAGTTCCAAAGCTACAAACCCCACAACTTCAGCGGAACAGAGGGGCCGGTTAGTCTCACTAGATGGTTTGAGAAATTAGAATCTGTGTTTCGAGTTAGTAACTGCTCAGAGGCGAATAAAACCAAGTTTGTTTCATGCACGCTGTCTGACGGCGCACTAACGTGGTGGAACACGTTGGCTCAAGCAAAGGGTATCGATGAGGCATTTGCTACCCCATGGGAGGAATTTAAAGGGGCCCTGATTGAGGAATATTGCCCTAAAACCGAGATCCAGAAGATGGAGATTGAGTTTATGCAGTTGAAGGTTGTGGGAAATGACCTCGATGGTTACAATCGTAGGTATTTGGAACTAGCCCTGATGTGTCCTACCATGGTTACCCCGGAGTTCAAGCTTATGGAAAGATATTTGTGGGGACTTCCTAAGTCCATTAAGGGAAACATCACCTCGTCTAAGTCACCTAATGTCCCGGAGGCAATGCGCATGGCGCATACTTTAATGAACCAAATCATCAGCGATGAACCGAAGAAGGCCAAGTCTGAAGCGGGTAGTAGTGAGAAGCGCAAATGGGATAACAACAGGGGATGGACCTATGATCAAAATCCGGCGAAACGACATGAGGGTTTCAGAGGAAACAACAATGGTGAGAACTCCAACCCCAACTACAAGGGAACCTTACCACAATGCAAGCGGTGCTACAAGTACCATACTGGGTATTGTAACGTTGTTTGTGAAAAGTGCCAACGGACTGGACATATCGGTAAGGACTGCACGGTTACCACCCTGAATGTGAAGGCGAACCCCAATGGACCGAAAAAGTGCTACAAATGCGGACAGAAGGGCCACTTCAGAAATGCGTGTCCCAACAAAAGAAAGGACGGTGGACCACCGCGTGGTAAAGCTTTCAATGTTAATGCAAGGGACGCCCGAGAGAACCCCGACTTGGTGACAGGTATATTCACTATCAACAATCTTTTAGCTTCTGTCCTATTTGATACTGGTGCCGATAGAAGTTATGTATGTAGACACTTTTTCGATAAGATTAATTGGTCGTTAGTCCCTTTAAAAGAGAGTATGCTTGTTGAGGTCGCCAATGGAAAACTTGAGAAAGTTGACCATATTAGTCGAGGAGCTATTATCAACATAGCTGGTGTGGATTTCGAAATTGATTTGATACACATCAAATTGGGAAGTTTTGACGTGATCGTCGGTATGGATTGGTTGACCAAGATAAGGGCCGAAATTATCTGTGGAGATAAAGCTCTTCGTATACCACAAGGAGATGGTGAGCCACTGATTATTTACGGAGAGAGATGTACCTCGAAGCTGAACCTCATTAGTTGCGTGAAAGCGCAAAAGATCATGAAGAAGGGACGTCTTGCTGTCCTAGCACATGTGAAAACGGTAGAAACTGTGGTGAAGAGTGTGAACGACGTTCGAATTGTGAACGAATTTTCCGATGTCTTCCCTGAAGAATTTCCTGGATTACCACCGCCGAGAGCAGTAGAGTTTCAGATCGATTTAGTGCCAGGAGCTGCACCTGTAGCTCGCGCACCTTCAGAAATGCAAGAGTTACAGAGCCAATTACAAGAACTGTTAGACCGTAGATTTATCCAACCAAGTTTCTCGCCTTGGGGCGCACCTGTCTTATTTGTGAAGAAGAAGGATGGATCCTTCCGCATGTGTATCGACTACCGTGAACTCAACAAATTGATGATCAAGAATCGGTATCCTCTTCCCCAAATTGACGATCTTTTTGATCAACTACAAGGATCGAGCGTTTACTCCAAGATCGATTTGTGATCCGGTTATCACCAGTTAGGGTAAAAGAAAGCGATGTAATGAAGACTGCATTCAGAACTCGTTATGGTCATTATGAATTTCTCGTGATGCCATTCGGTTTAACCAACGCACCTGCCGTGTTCATGGACCTCATGAATCGTGTCTACAAGCCATACCTGGATAAGTTTGTCATCATCTTTGATAATGCTAAAAACGAACATATATTTCATAGCATTATTCCTCAAGAAAGACAAGCTTTTAGTTGCAATTGTCCTATTTACAAGTGATATTCGTTTAAATAATAAAAGGTGAAGACAAAAGGCAGATTCGACGAATTGAAGACGCAAACGACCAAAAAGCTCAAAAGTACAAAACACACTCAAAGAGGTTCCAATTATTGATAAGAAACGTCTCAAAATTACAAGAGTACAAGATTCAAAACGCAAAGTACAAGATATTAAATTGTACGCAAGGACGTTTGAAAATCCGGAACCTGGACCAGAGTCAACTCTCAACGCTCAACGCAACGGACTAAAAATTACAAGTCAACTATGCACATGAATATAATATAATATATAATTAATTCTTAAAATTAATATATATATTATATTATATTATAAAACCGTCGGCATAAAAAAACAAAGACTTTTGAGCCTCCCCAGCTGGCCATGCGATCGCATGGCCTTGAAGGGTAAAGCCCATGCGATCGCATGAGCCCTTTTTCCAGGCCTGTCCTATAAAGTTCGCGAGTTTTGGACGCAAAAAACACATCTTTTTCTTCTCCTCATTCATACGTAGTATATATATATTTATATTTTAATTTTAATTTTAATTTTAATTCTAATAATAAGGGTATGTTAGCAAATGTTGTAAGGGTGTAAGTCGAAATTCTGTCCGTGTAACGCTACGCTATTTTTAATCATTGTAAGTTATGTTCAACCTTTTTAATTTAATGTCTCGTAGCTAAGTTATTATTATGCTTATTTAATCCGAAGTAATCATGATGTTGGGCTAAAAATATTAAAATTGGGTAATTGGGCTTTGTACCATAATTGGGGTTTGGACAAAAGAACGACACTTGTGGAAATTAGACTATGGGCTATTAATGGGCTTTATATTTGTTTAACTAAATGATAATTTGTTAATGTTAATATAAAGATTTACAATTGGACGTCCCTATAAATAACCATATACACCTGATCGGACACGATGGGCGGGGTATTTATATGTACGAATAATCGTTCATTTAACCGGACACGGGAATGGATTAATAGCCACTAGAATTATTAAAACAGGGGTGAAATTATGTACAAGGACACTTGGCATAATTGATAACAAAGTATTAAAACCTTGGGTTACACTCAGTCGACATCCTGGTGTAATTATTAAACAAAGTATTAAAATCTTGTTACAGTTTAAGTCCCCAATTAGTTGGAATATTTAACTTCGGGTATAAGGATAATTTGACGAGGACACTCGCACTTTATATTTATGACTGATGGACTGTTATGGACAAAAACCAGACGGACATATTAAATAATCCAGGACAAAGGACAATTAACCCATGGGCATAAAACTAAAATCAACACGTCAAACATCATGATTACGGAAGTTTAAATAAGCATAATTCTTTTATTTCATATTTAATTTCCTTTATTTTATATTTAATTGCACTTCTAATTATCGCACTTTTATTTATTGTTATTGTATTTAATTGCAATTTTAATTATCGTACTTTTTAATTATCGCAAGTTTATTTTATCGCACTTTTATTTATCGCAATTTCATTATCGTTATTTACTTTACGCTTTAAATTAAGTCTTTTATTTATTTAATATTTTACATTTGGTTTTAACTGCGACTAAAGTTTTAAAATCGACAACCAGTCATTAAACGGTAAAAACCCCCCTTTAAAATAATAATATTACTTATATATATATTCGTATTTTTATAAATTAAACTAATATAGCGTTAAGCTTTGATTAAAAGATTCCCTGTGGAACGAACCGGACTTACTAAAAACTACACTACTGTACGATTAGATACACTGCCTATAAGTGTTGTAGCAAGGTTTAAGTATATCCATTCAATAAATAAATAAATATCTTGTGTAAAACTGTATCGTATTTAATAGTATTTCCTTGTAAAATTTAATAGTATTTTATACCCCTTAGCTTTAACTATCAGTCTTCATAGATGATATCCTCATCTACTCCAAGAGCGAAGAAGAGCATGAGCAACATCTTCGATTAGTGCTTGAACTCTTGAGACAAGAGCAACTTTATGTAAAATTCTCCAAGTGTGAATTTTGGTTGAAGGAAGTCCAATTTCTGGGTCATGTTGTGAGTGACCAGGGTATCAAAGTTGACCCTGCCAAGATTGAAGCTATCAGCAAGTGGGAAACCCCCACTACTCTGACGCACATTCGCCAATTTCTAGGTCTCGCCGGTTACTACCAAAGATTTATTGAAGGTTTCTCTCTGATTGCCCGTCCTTTGACCGTGCTGACTCACAAGGGGAAGAAGTTCATTTGGGAACCCGCACACGAATCAGCATTTCAAACCTTGAAGAAGAAGCTAACCACCGCACCTATCTTATCACTTCCTGAAGGCAGTGATGATTTCGTCGTTTATTGTGATGCTTCGAAAAGTGGTTTTGGTTGTGTACTGATGCAACGATCAAAGGTTATTGCCTATGCTTCTCGTCAACTGAAGATTCATGAGCGGAACTACACTACTCACAATCTCGAACTTGGAGCCATTCTCTTTGCATTAAAGCTGTGGAGACACTATCTTTATGGAACTAAGAGCACTATTTTCACCGACCACAAGAGCCTCCAACACATCTTTGATCAGAAGCAACTGAATATGAGGCAATGTCGATGGATCGAGACGCTGAACGACTACCATTGTGAACTCCGTTATCACCCTGGCAAGGCCAATGTTGTGGCTGACGCTTTAAGCCGAAAGGAGAGGACGGCACCTCTTCGTGTTCGGGCACTGAACATCACCATACATTATAATCTCAACAGCCAGATCAGAGTAGCCCAAGATGAGGCTCTCAAAGAGGAGAATATATCTCACGAACATTTGAACATTCTTGTCTCTCGATTCGAGGTTAGGGAAACTGGACTCCGATGTTATGTCGGAAGAATTTGGATATCTTGTTATGGAGATCTACGAAACCTTATATTAGATGAAGCCCACAAGTCGAGATATTCGATTCATCCCGGAGCGAGCAAAATGTATCACGATCTTAAGGAACAGTACTGGTGGCCGAATCTTAAGAAGGATGTTGCAACTTATGTTGGGAAGTGTTTGACTTGTTCGAAAGTTAAGGCCGAACATCAAAGACCTTCCGGGTTACTTCAGCAACCGAAAATCCCGTAATAGAAGTGGGAAAGGATAACAATGGATTTCATCACCAAGCTACCAAAGACGGTGGGCGGATACGATACCATCTGGGTTATCATTGACCGTCTTACTAAATATGCACACTTCTTGGCTATGAAGGAAACGGATACGATGGAGAGACTTGCTCAATTATACATCAAAGAGGTTGTATCTCGTTATGGTGTACCTTTATCGATCATCTCAGATCGCGATCCCCGTTTTGCTTCCAGATTTTGGCGTTCCTTACAAGAAGCCATGGGAACCCGTCTCGACATGAGTACTGCTTATCACCCACAGACCGACGGGCAGAGCCAACGAACTATTCAGACTTTGGAGGACATGTTGCGTGCATGTGTCATTGATTTTGGAAAGGTCTGGGAAAGGCATTTACCGCTAGCCGAATTCTCGTACAACAACAGTTATCACTCTAGTATTAATGCCGCACCTTTTAAGTTAGTGATAGTAATAAGGTTGGGTTAGTCGAGTATTTTTAAGTTCTATAAGTCATTTTTTTTATTTCTTATTTTTCGACGCCTTTTATTTTTTCGATCTTTTCTTTTTCGACCTTTTTCGACGCGCTCTTTTTCTTTCTTATTTCTCGCTATTCTAGTTTTAGGACATAGATTTTTTTTTTCTACTTCTTATCTATACTTCTTAAAATTACGAAAATTTATTTTAAGTGGTTCAATTGATAGACATCAAAATTTTATGGTTCGTAGTAATAGTTGGATTTGTACGTGGACCGGGTTATTGGAGCCAAACAGTCCTCAATTATATTGAGACCAAATGAATCCTGCCCCTCTGCTGCATCTTTTGGATATTCGAAACGTGGGCAAAATCAGAAAAGTCTATTAATTATATAACTTATATAATTTTTCTTTCCTTTTAAAAAACTAATAGGATATTCAGTGAATGCACCGAGCAAGACGTTCACCACATTTTGTACGTTCACCACATGTAACTCGATCAAGACATCTAGCTAATATTACCGCCGTTGATTTTTCTTTAGAATCGTCATCCAGTCGACCAAGTACTCCAATTCAAATTTCCGATAATCCATTTTTTGAACCCGACCTCACAATTGAGAATCCGGGGAATATTCAGGGACAATTCGTAGATCATGAACCATTAATTTTTCCTCCGGAACCACCAATCATTCAAACAGAGATTGTTGAGGAATGAACCATTAAATCAGAATCCTCTAGTGATTCTGATTCAACAAATTCAATCATGGAAAATCTGGAACCTTTAAGTATGGAAGACCGAATGAGAGCTAAACGCACTGGCCAGGGTCACGCAATTACTCATCCTGACATCAATGCGCCAGATTATGAAATCAAAGGACAAATTCTACACATGGTGACTAATCAATGCCAATTTAGTGGTGCGCCGAAGGAAGATCCAAATGAACATCTTTGTACCTTTAATAGGATCTGCACTCTATTTAAAATCCGAGAAGTGGAGGATGAACAGATATATCTCATGTTATTTCCCTGGACTTTAAAGGAAGAAGCCAAAGATTGGTTGGAATCGTTACCTGAAGGGGCGATCGATACATGGGACGTTTTAGTTGAAAAATTTCTTAAACAATTCTTTCCGGCATCTAAAGCCGTAAGACTTCAAGGAGAAATTGTTACGTTCACACAGAAACCAAATGAAACTCTATATGAGGCGTGGACAAGATTTGGAAAGTTATTAAGAGGATGTCCGCAATATGGTTTAGACACCTGTCAAATAGTACAAATATTCTACCAAGGATGCGACATCACTACAAGAAAAGACATTGATATAGCAGCTGGTGGTTCTATTATGAAGAAAACCGAAACAGATGCTTACAAAATTATTGATAACACTGCTTCCCACTCACATGAGTGGCACCAAGAAAAAGATATCGTTAGATCATCTAAAGCAGCTAGAGCCGATTCTAGCCATGACTTAGATTCCATTTCCGCAAAGATAGATGCTGTGGAGAGACGAATGGAAAAGATGACTAAAGATATCCACTCAATACGAATTAGTTGTGAGCAGTGTGGAGGACCACATTTGACAAAAGATTGTCTCAGTATTGAATTAACAATGGAACAAAGAGAGAATGTTTCATATCTAAACCAAAGGCCTGGAAATAATTATCAGAATAATTATCAACCGCCAAGACCGATTTACAATCAAAATCAAAATTATAACCGAAATATTCCATACAACAACCAACAAGGTCCTAGCAATCAACAAGTATCTAACAATACTTACAACCAGCAAAGACCTAATTTTCAAAACAAACCACCACAACGCGATGATAAAAAGCCGAATTTAGAAGATATGATGACGAAGCTAGTTGAAACTCAAACGCAGTTTTTCACATCTCAAAAACAAACTAATGAACAAAATGCTCAAGCATTTAGAAATCAACAAGCTTCTATTCAAAATTTGGAACAAGAAGTAAGTAACCTAGCAAGGTTAATAGGTGAAAGAAAATCGGGAAGTTTACCTAGTGATACAAATGCAAACCCCCGGAATGAAACAGCTAAAGCCATTACCACAAGAAGTGGTACAACACTTAAACCACCTGAAATACCTGTAACTTCTGATGAAGCTATTCCTACTCCACAAGAACCACAACCTGATCAAGATAAGGAAAAAGAACCGGTAGTTGAAAAGATTAATGAAGATAACACAGTTAAGGCTAAACCTTATGTTAAACCATACCAACCACCACTTCCTTACCCGAGTAAAATGAAGAAAGAGAAACTTGAAGCCGAACAATCCGAATTCTTGGATATGTTTAAACAGATAAATGTAAATCTTCCTTTCATTGATGTAATTTCAGGAATGCCTAGATATGCTAAATTCTTGAAAGATCTAATCTCAAATAGAAAGAAAATGGAAGAACTCTCGGCTGTTACTATGAATGCTAATTGTTCAGCAGTGCTGTTGAATAAGATACCAGAAAAACTATCTGATCCAGGAAGTTTCACAATTCCATGTTTTCTGGGTAGTCTTAGTTCAATAGAAGCATTGGCAGACTTAGGTGCTAGTATAAATTTAATGCCGTATTCACTATACACTAAACTAGACCTTGGAGAATTGAAACCAACAAGAATAAGTATACAACTAGCCGATCGATCAATAAAATATCCTAGAGGGATAATGGAGAACATGCTAGTTAAAGTTGGTACTTTAGTATTTCCAGTAGATTTTGTTGTTCTGGACATGGAAGAAGATTCTCAAGTTCCTCTCATATTAGGAAGACCATTCTTAAACACGGCTAAAACAATGATAGACGTGTTTGGTAAGAAACTGACCCTAAGTATAGAGGACGAGAGTGTTACCTTTTCAGTTGATAGAGCAATGCAACAACCGCAATCTGCAGATGATACATGTTATTATATTCAAACTATAGATTCACATGCAGAATTGTTAGAAGAATTTCCAGAATTACAAGGAACATGAGAATGTTCTTTAGGAGAAGGTAATGAACCACTTAATGAAGCTGAAATGTTAGCTACACTTATAGCTAATGGATATGAACCAACAACAGAAGAAATTCAAATGCTAAAAGAAGAAGACAGATATCGATACAAATCATCGATAGAAGAACCTCCGAAATTAGAGTTAAAGCCACTTCCAAACCATTTGGAATACGCTTATTTACATGGTGAATCTGAATTACCTGTAATAATATCGTCTTCTCTTACTGAAAATGAAAAATCACAACTCATTTCTGTGTTGAAAGCTCATAAACCAGTCATTGCATGGAAGATTCATGATATTAAAGGAATAAGTCCTTCGTATTGCACACATAAAATCCTTATGGAAGAAGGTCATAAAATGTATGTGCAACTCCAATGAAGACTAAATCCGAATATGCAAGATGTAGTTAAAAAAGAAATTATTAAACTGCTAGATGCAGGTTTAATTTATTCAATCTCTGATAGTCCATGGGTAAGCCCAGTTCAATGCGTGCCTAAGAAGGGTGGCATGACTGTCATTACAAATGAAAAATATGAGCTTATTCCTACTAGGACTGTAACAGGATGGCGTGTATGTATTGATTATGGAAAATTAAATGACGCCACCAGAAAAGATCACTTTCCCTTACCTTTTATTGATCAAATGTTGGAAAGATTAGCCGGAAACAGTTACTAATGTTTTCTTGATGGATTTTCCGGATATTTTCAAATTCCAATAGCACCCGAAGATCAAGAGAAAACCACGTTCACGTGCCCTTATGGTACTTTTGCTTACAAACGCATGCCATTTGGACTTTGCAACGCCCCTGCAACCTTTCAAAGGTGCATGATGGCGATTTTTCACGACATGATAGAAGAATGCATGGAAGTTTTCATGGATGACTTTTCAGTCTTCGGTGATACATTTGAATCATGTCTAGTTAATCTGGAACGAATGCTTATTAGATGTGAACAATCAAATCTAGTTCTTAATTGGGAGAAATGTCATTTCATGGTTAAAGAAGGCATCGTTCTTGGACATAAAATTTCAAAAGAAGGAATTGAAGTGGATAGAGCTAAAGTAGATGTAATTGCTAAACTTCCACATCCCACCAATGTTAGAGGAGTTAGGAGTTTTCTAGGGCATGACGGTTTTTACCGACGTTTCATAAAAGATTTTTCTAAAATTGCCACTCCTATGAATAAACTCCTAGAAAAGGATGCTTCATTCATCTTTTCAGATGAATGCATCAACTCTTTTAATATTCTTAAAGAGAAACTCACTAATGCGCTGATCATGATAACACCAAATTGGAATCTATCGTTTGAACTAATGTGCGATGCAAGTGATTTTGCAATGGGAGCCATTTTAGGACAAAGGATTGAAAAACGATTTCAACCTATATATTATGCTAGTAAGACGTTACAAGGAGCACAAACGAACTATACAACTACTGAAAAAGAACTCCTTGCTATTGTCTTTGCTTTTGGCAAATTTCGTTCATATCTCGTTCTAGCAAAAACGGTGGTCTATACCGACCATTCTGCTCTTAGATACCTATTTTCGAAACAAGATGCCAAACCAAGATTAATCCGTTGGATCTTACTCTTACAAGAGTTCGATATTGAAATCCGAGATAAAAGAGGAGCAGAAAATCTCGCAGCTGATCATCTTTCTCGTCTTGAAAATCCTGAATTAGAAGTTCTTAATGAGTCGGCCATACAAGACAACTTTCCTGATGAATATCTATTGAAGATAGATTATAATGAAATTCCATGGTTTGCAGACTATGCAAACTACTTAGTATGTGGATTCCTTGAAAAAGGATTATCGTACCAAAAACGAAAGAAATTCTTCAGTGATATAAAACACTATTTCTGGGAAGATCCACATTTGTTTAAAAGTTCTCCCGATGGAATAATACGTCGATGTGTATTTGGAGATGAAGCTAGTAAAATCTTAAACCATTGTCACATAGGACCAACAGGAGGGCACTATGGGCCTCAACTAACAGCAAAAAAAGTTTATGATGCTGGATTCTATTGGCCTACAATTTACAAAGACGCACACCTTCTTTGCAAATCCTGTGATGCTTGTCAAAGGACCGAAAAAATAAGTCAACGTGATGAAATGCCACAAAATGTCATTCAAGTATGTGAAGTATTTGACATTTGGGGTATTGACTTTATGGGTCCATTTCCAAAATCTCATAATAATCTCTACATTCTCGTAGTCATTGATTATGTATCTAAATGGGCGGAAGCACAAGCTCTCCCAACTAACGATGCACGAGTTGTAATCAACTTTTTAAAACATCTTTTTGCAAGGTTTGGAACACCGAAAGCTTTAATAAGTGATCGGGGTACTCATTTCTGTAATAATCAACTTGAGAAAGTTCTCAAAAGATATGGAGTAACTCATAAAATCTCCACTGCTTATCATCCACAAACAAGTGGACAAGTTGAAAATACCAACCGAGCTTTAAAACGTATTCTAGAAAAAATCGTAGGATCAAATCCGAAGGAATGGTCCATTAAATTGGAGGATGCACTCTGGGCTTTTAGAACAGCCTACAAAATTCCAATTGGAACCACACCTTTTAAACTCGTCTATGAAAAAGCATGTCATCTTCCAGTAGAAATTGAACACAAAGCATTTTGGGCTTTGAAGACATGTAATCTTGATTTACATGAAGCCGGACGTCTATGATTAAGTCAATTAAACGAATTAGAAGAATTAAGACATGAAGCATACAAAAATTCGTTAATCTATAAGGAAAGAACGAAGAAATGGCATGATAAATGAATCAGAAGTTCAAAAGAATTTAAAGAAGGAGACAGAGTTCTTCTTTTCAATTCACGATTCAAGCTATTTCCTGGAAAATTGAAAACAAGATGGTCTGGACCATTCATAGTCAAAAGAGTTTTCCCATACGGAACGATAGAATTAATAAATTCAAATGGAATTGAATTTAAAGTTAATGGTCACAGAGTTAAACATTACATAGATAATCCGATGGAAGTCGACAACGAAGTTAATCACAATTTCGATACCACAGCAAACTAAGTGTGGGGAGAATCAAGTCTTTAAAGGATAATATGTATTTCTGTTAGAGTTAGATTTTCTGTTTTCGTGTAGTTCTCGAAAATGGAACCCGAATGGTCTTTCCCTAGCAGACCCTAAAGAACTAGTCTTCTCCCCCCATTCTGAATTTTTATTTTTTTTAGGTTTTTACGAAATGAAGACTTCCTGTGAACTAAACCATGGTCTAATGCTACACGCTTTGATCAATAAACGTAATAATGACACACTTCAGAGTGAAATAGTATCAGAAATCAGAGAAAGATTGGACGGAGTAAGAAAAGAATCCAGATGCGAAGATAATAAGTTACAATTTGGTAAAGGAAAATCAAAATCCGCAGCGAAAAGAAGAGCACGACACCTTGAAAGATGTCACAAATGCGGAAAATGGTCACATGGAGGTAAATATTCAAATAATCAAACCTATTCAAATACCGAATTTGTTACTTTATGCAGAGATGGACCGTTCATATGTTTAGAAGAAAAAATACTGAATGCTCGAGGTTACGCCTATGTAGCTATGAAAAATCAATTAAACCGACTATCTTATGAATGGGATAGATCGTATCACTAAGAATACTATCTCACAGGTAATTCTGTAAAGTTTTTATTTTTTTTATTTTTATTTTTAACCTTTTGATAATAAATGCTAATTTGTTCGCTATAAAGTATTAAATTGGTATTGAATAAAATTAGGTTTGGCAACCGAAATTATTGATATCATACAAAAATTTATTACATCACTGCGAAATTTAACGTTTATTCTTAAGGTATAAATATCTTTAATCAATCAACCCAAAATATTTCAAAAATTCGTCATGAGTTAAATTAGGTCATGGAACCGAAATTACTTTACCGAAAAGAGGGGCGTATATTTTTGATAATATTTGATTGATTAAATTGGAAAAAAAAGATTTTTAATTTTATTTTTACCATGTTTTAAAATTAATATATAAAAATTAAAATAATATTGTAAACTTTTTAAAATTAATATATTTAAAATTGTAAATATTTGAAAAATTAATCTTTTTAATATAAGTTTGTATGTATAAAAACAAAAATATAATTTAAGTTTGGTGTGAATTTTTAATTTTTAAAAAAATGTGAATTTTTAATTTTATGCATATTTTAAATTTAAGTTGTGTGAATTTAAAAACAAAAATTTACTTTATTTCGCTAAGTTAAAAATATGATTTTTAAAATTCGTCGTGAGTTGAAGACTAGGTCGTTGAACCGAAATTGCTTTACCCGAGGGAGGGACGAGAACTTTTATTATCATTATTTTTAATCTTATTGAATTAAAGTATGCCAAAAACATTAAAAAAAAAAACCCCAAAATCTTTACTTTTAAAACCGCGCTTTGATTTGACAAATTTTAAAAATTTTGTCAAGGGACAGACTAGGACAACGATCCGAAACGCCCTCGCTCCTAAAGGAAAACAAAATTTTTAGAATTTTATTAATTATATGTTTTAGAAGTTATAAGGTTTTGTAAAAAAAAAATAAATAAAAAAAAAGGGCAAAGTACTGTACCCGGGACTCCATGCGATCGCATGGAGTTTGGCCTTTGCAGCCATGCGATCGCATGGCCCTGGAAATCAGGCCAGACACAAAAGTCTCAGTCGACCTGCTTCTATCTCACACCAACACACACACAACACATACGAAAATACTCTCAAATCTTCATCAAAATTCACCAAAATCCACCGTAATTCGTCATTTTTCTTGCTCTAATCATGCCTAGATTCTCATTCTTCAGCAAAATGGTAAAAATTACACCCCTAAACTCTATAAATTCCTAGTTTTTGTGATAATTATCAATTTTTTTTACCTAATGCAATTTTGTTAATTTCTAGTGTAATTAGTGTTAAATTGTTAGTATTTTATGCATGTATAACCTAGATTGATGCTATTTAACATGATTTGAAGCCAAAAACTTCAAAATTTATAGAAATCTAGGGTTAGTGTTCTTGAGCAATTTGGGGCTTTTTGATATAAACAGGTTATGGTCAATTTTTGTAATGAATTATTGCTAAATTGAGTAGTTTAACATGTTTAGATAGTTAAATGATCCAAACATTGATCCTAAACATGATTTTTGAAGATTAAAGTGGACTTTTTAAGTCCAAAATTCATGAACTTGATTAATTTGATGTAATTGCCATTTGAGACTTGTTTAATTATTAGTAATGACTATTTTGACATGTTATTTGAGTTAAATGCTTATGAACTTTGTATACATTTTCATATGTGCTTATTTGAAAAGTGTAGAATTGTGAAAAATTGTGAAAATGTGTATAAGTTTAAATTATGATTTAACATGTTATAGTGATTGTTTTAAGTTGTTATTTTGCTAACACTAATGCATATTTGGATGCACAAATTTTGTGTTTAATGTGTTTTGCAGAAAGCCGATACTGGAGGTTCAGGAGCATCATCATCTAGACGACCAGCACCAGCACCAGAACCAGAACCTGAAATGCAACACGAACAAGAACCACAACAAGAACCACAACAACAGCCTGATCAGCACATACCTTATTATGATCCGGTACAGTTTGTTGATGAATTCATAGTATTCCCAATGAGTCCGCCAGTAGAATTCCCAACGATTCCTGAGCACACTCTGCATCCTAATCTGAGATTTGATAGGAGATGGAGAGATTACGAGACATATCAAAGGAACAAATTCAAATTGGTAACAAAAAATGTAGAGGTGCCAAGGGTAATCGATTGGGCCCCTTTGGAAACGGTCCATCTAGCTGACCGTGTTAGACAGCTTTTGGTACAAAGGTATGGCAGTTCTTCTTTTACAGATTGGGAAAGTCTTTTCACCATTCGTATACCTGTATATAAGGAATGGTGTGTTGAGTTGATGAGTACTGTATCACTTGATACAAATATAGTTAGAATAGATGATAGAAGATTTCTTAGGTTTATCCTTGGCGGTAGGATGTACAGAATGTCCATGCTGGACATGGCCAGGGCCTTACAGATATATACTCCTGGTGAGTTGCTATTACCTGATTGTACAAATTTGATTCATTATGGTAAAAGGGTAGATAGTAACTTTGACGCTGACGCCATTTGGAGGCGTATGTCACATTTTGATGTTTTTACACGAGCAGGAGGACACTCCTATACACATATTGACAGAGCCGAGCTTCGTATTATTCATAGATTTTTGGCTAACTCGATTACACAGAGAGGTCACAATAAAGAAAAAATTACCTTACATGGTTTATTCTACCTAAAGTGTATTTGGGATCCTAGAAGCTTTGTCAATATCCTTTACTGTGTTGCTTTTTATTTATCTAAAATGGTAGAGGGAATGCAGGAAGGGAGTATAATAGGAGGAGGTATTTTTGTTAGTCTCATTGGAGAGTATTTAGGTGTTGATAGGAACCAAGGGGGTCCATTACAACTTTGTAGAGAACAGGTTGAGCCCTTAGGATTGAAAGTTTATGTGGGTGCTAAGGTATTGAAAAGTAGACGTAACCAGGCAGTACCCTATGAGGGATCTCATCCTCAGGTAGAGAGAGGCTCAGACGAGGAAATAGAGGAGGCGGAAGACATTAGGGATGTCTTTCGAGATGCTATTCTTATTCATGTTTAAACTTATGTTATTGAATATAGTTATGTAATCTTTATCATTTTTATTATTATTGTGTACTAATATTTCACATTTAGGATTTGAAAGTGGGATATTAAGTCTCATTTCAAATTGCCATGCATGTTTATATTTGTATGTATGTATGTATATTGTAAATTGTACAAAACAGGGTAAAACAGCGCATTTTCAAAGACTGTCATTAAGTTCAGCAAAAGCTACTAATTTTGACGACAAGATGACAAATAAATGTGATGTAACAACAGACGGAATGAATAAATGATATGCACCATTTATCATTCAGCAAACAAACGCCAATATGTTTGGAAACTTTAGTAAAATTTAATCATTTCTACGCTAATCACCCTCAATAATTTAAATTGTTACTGATTTCTTGCAAATGAGGGCATTGCAAGATCTTAAGTGTGGGAAGGGGTAAAATTCTTTCGGATTTTTAAAATTTTTATCTTAAACACTTGGTTACCATTAAAAATACTAGTAACGTAGTAGTTGTATTAGAATCTAGTGCTCTCTAATAATAAAGAACAGCCCTAGTCTTATATACTGACTACCCAATTCTAGTAAAAATTTTCAAAATTTTCAATTAAATGAACTCAAAATCATGTTTATACATATTTATGAACGATAAAACTAGGTGTTAACACCGAAATTATTGTTACCTCGGAAAGGACATAAATTGAGAAACAAACCAAAATGTTAAAATTCATTTAAAATGGAATAGAGGACAATAAAAAGGAAAATAAAAGCCAAGTGTGGGAAAAATTACCAAGTTATCTTAAACATATGTCACATATTTCTGTAACAAATAATTAAAGATACTTTTGCTTTGGACTAAACTAAACTGTTTTACCCGATGAAAGAAAAGAAGAGATGGATCTACACGATAAATCAATTCCATCGTTAAAAGGAAGTAAAGTCTTTCGAAAAAGAAACGCGCTTCTTGATTTAGGTCATGAAGTTGTCGTCCAGACCAGCTGTAGGTTGATGAAAAATCTAGAAAAGTCATCTCTAAAATCAACAGGGTCGCCAAGTGGTCAGACTTATCCTAACCATGAGAGGATATGTCTTGTAAAATGGGGGGCGCCGTGCAAATTAGCTTGATAAGACTAATGAATCAGACCCCCAGAAAGGATAATCTCCTTAAAAGATCAAAAATCAGCTTTTAAGACTGATATTACTCAATCCTTGAGATTGTCCTTAAAGATTGAGAATTCAAACTCTTGGAATTCAATGATATCTAAACTCGAGCTTGAACGAGAAAATTTTTTGATCAAAATTACAAACCGATTTGTTTTCTGAAAACCCATTTTCAATGCGTTCATTACCATTGAACGTAAAATCCTAGGAATTCACCTGGAATTCATTAGGTCATCTGAACCAAATCGGGTGTCAACCGTAAGAACGGTGGTTGCATAGCATGGTCAAAGACAGGACCTTGTGCCAGACCGGAATATTATAAGGGTGAGCTTTACTATTGCTTCTACAAAGGATAGTAATTGCGTCCGACACGTTATAGACCATAATTAAAAGCATGTCAGGGGACATTGCCTTAACAATTGCTTGTTCAACACTTTCCTTTACAACCGGACGGTAGTTTACCGAAAGGTAATATACGGAGCAAGTATACTGGACGTGTTGTTTTCCTAATACAAGGTTAGCAAGTGGGTGACACAAAACCACAAGTTTTGAGCTAAAATTTTCAAATCTGAAACCCACCAAACCCACAAAAATATTTTGCAAACACCGGTGAAGGGTTATTCCGGAAAACTTATCTAGGGTAAAAACTAGATTTAATTTTCAAAAGATCAAATGTTTTCATACAGATCCAATTTCCTTAATGGATCTAAATTTTATAGTCATGTGGGACTGTAAACCACATCGTTACTACCATTGTTTATACCGCCGTAAAGAAATCACTGATGTACAAAGTGTGAAGAATAAAGAAGTAATTCTAGTATTTCAAAACTATATTGCTTGAGGACAAGCAACGCTCAAGTGTGGGAATATTTGATAATGCTAAAAACGAACATATATTTCATAGCATTATTCCTCAAGAAAGACAAGCTTTTAGTTGCAATTGTCCTATTTACAAGTGATATTCGTTTAAATAATAAAAGGTGAAGACAAAAGGCAGATTCGACGAATTGAAGACGCAAACGACCAAAAAGCTCAAAAGTACAAAAGACAATCAAAGAGGTTCCAATTATTGATAAGAAACGTCTCAAAATTACAAGAGTACAAGATTCAAAACACAAAGTACAAGATATTAAATTGTACGCAAGGACGTTTGAAAATCCGGAACCGGGACCAGAGTCAACTCTCAACGCTCGACGCAACGGACTAAAAATTACAAGTCAACTATGCACATGAATATAATATAATATATAATTAATTCTTAAAATTAATATATATATTATATTATATTATAAAACTGTCGGCATAAAAAAACAAAGACTTTTGAGCCTCCCCAGCTGGCCATGCGATCGCATGGCTTTGAAGGGCAAAGCCCATGCGATCGCATGAGCCCTTTTTCCAGGCCTGTCCTATAAAGTTCGCGAGTTTTGGACGCAAAAAAACACATCTTTTTCTTCTCCTCATTCATACGTAGTATATATATATATATATTTATATTTTAATTTTAATTTTAATTTTAATTCTAATAATAAGGGTATGTTAGCAAATGTTGTAAGGGTGTAAGTCGAAATTCTGTCCGTGTAACGCTACGCTATTTTTAATCATTGTAAGTTATGTTCAACCTTTTTAATTTAATGTCTCGTAGCTAAGTTATTATTATACTTATTTAATCCGAAGTAATCATGATGTTGGGCTAAAAATATTAAAATTGGGTAATTGGGCTTTGTACCATAATTGGGGTTTGAACAAAAGAACGACACTTGTGGAAATTAGACTATGGGCTATTAATGGGCTTTATATTTGTTTAACTAAATGATAATTTGTTAATGTTAATATAAAGATTTACAATTGGACGTCCCTATAAATAACCATATACACTCGATCAGACACGATGGGCGGGGTATTTATATGTACGAATAATCGTTCATTTAACCGGACACGGGAATGGATTAATAGCCACTATAATTATTAAAACAGGGGTGAAATTATGTACAAGGATACTTGGCATAATTGATAACAAAGTATCAAAACCTTGGGTTACACTCAGTCGACATCCTGGTGTAATTATTAAACAAAGTATTAAAATCTTGTTACAGTTTAAGTCCCCAATTAGTTGGAATATTTAACTTCGGGTATAAGGATAATTTGACGAGGACACTCGCACTTTATATTTATGACTGATGGACTGTTATGGATAAAAACCAGACGGACATATTAAATAATCCAGGACAAAGGACAATTAACCCATGGGCATAAAACTAAAATCAACACGTCAAACATCATGATTACGGAAGTTTAAATAAGCATAATTCTTTTATTTCATATTTAATTTCCTTTATTTTATATTTAATTGCACTTCTAATTATCGCACTTTTATTTATTGTTATTGTATTTAATTGCAATTTTAATTATCGTACTTTTTAATTATCGCAAGTTTATTTTATCGCACTTTTATTTATCGCAATTTCATTATCGTTATTTACTTTACGCTTTAAATTAAGTCTTTTATTTATTTAATATTTTACATTTGGTTTTAGCTGCGACTAAAGTTTTAAAATCGACAAACCGGTCATTAAACGGTAAAAACCCCCTTTAAAATAATAATATTACTTATATATATATTCGTATTTTTATAAATTAAACTAATATAGCGTTAAGCTTTGATTAAAAGATTCCCTGTGGAACGAACCGGACTTACTAAAAACTACACTACTGTACGATTAGGTACACTGCCTATAAGTGTTGTAGCAAGATTTAAGTATATCCATTCAATAAATAAATAAATATCTTGTGTAAAATTGTATCGTATTTAATAGTATTTCCTTGTAAAATTTAATAGTATTTTATACCCCTTAGCTTTAACTATCAGTCTTCATAGATGATATCCTCATCTACTCCAAGAGCGAAGAAGAGCATGAGCAACATCTTCGATTAGTGCTTGAACTCTTGAGACAAGAGCAACTTTATGCGAAATTCTCCAAGTGTGAATTTTGGTTGAAGGAAGTCCAATTTCTGGGTCATGTTGTGAGTGACCAAGGTATCAAAGTTGACCCTGCCAAAATTGAAGCTATCAGCAAGTGGGAAACCCCACTACTCCGACGCACATTCCCCAATTTCTAGGTCTCACCGGTTACTACCGAAGATTTATTGAAGGTTTCTCTCTGATTGCGCGTCCTTTGACCGCGCTGACTCACAAGGGGAAGAAGTTCATTTGGGAACCCGCACACGAATCAGCATTTCAAACCATGAAGAAGAAGTTAACCACCGCACCTATCTTATCACTTCCTGAAGGCAGTGACGATTTCATCGTTTATTGTGATGCTTCGAAAAGTGGTTTTGGTTGTGTACTGATGCAACGATCAAAGGTTATTGCCTATGCTTCTCGTCAACTGAAGATTCATGAGCGGAACTACACTACTCACGATCTCGAACTTGGAGCCATTGTCTTTGCATTAAAGCTGTGGAGACACTATCTTTATGGAACTAAGAGCACTATTTTCACCGACCACAAGAGCCTCCAACACATCTTTGATCAGAAGCAACTGAATATGAGGCAATGTCGATGGATCGAGACGCTGAACGACTACCATTGTGAACTCCGTTATCACCCTGGCAAGGCCAATGTTGTGGCTGACGCTTTAAGCCGAAAGGAGAGGACGGCACCTCTTCGTGTTCGGGCACTGAACATCACCATACATTCGAATCTCAACAGCCAGATCAGAGTAGCCCAAGATGAGGCTCTCAAAGAGGAGAATATATCTCACGAACATTTGAACATTCTTGTCTCTCGATTCGAGGTTAGGGAAACTGGACTCCGATGTTATGTCGGAAGAATTTGGGTATCTTGTTATGGAGATCTACGAAACCTTATATTAGATGAAGCCACAAGTCGAGATATTCGATTCATCCCGGAGCGGGCAAAATGTATCACGATCTTAAGGAACAGTACTGGTGGCCGAATCTTAAGAAGGATGTTGCAACTTATGTTGGGAAGTGTTTGACTTGTTCAAAAGTTACGGCCGAACATCAAAGACCTTCCGGGTTACTTCAGCAACCGGAAATCCCGTAATAGAAGTGGGAAAGGATAACAATGGATTTCATCACCAAGCTACCAAAGACGGTGGCGGATACGATACCATCTGGGTTATCATTGACCGTCTTACTAAATCTGCACACTTCTTGGCTATGAAGGAAACGGATACGATGGAGAGACTTGCTCAATTATACATCAAAGAGGTTATATCTCGTCATGGTGTACCTTTATCGATCATCTCAGATCGCGATCCCCGTTTTGCTTCCAGATTTTGGCCTTCCTTACAAGAAGCCATGGGAACCCGTCTCGACATGAGTACTGCTTATCACCCACAGACCGACGGGCAGAGCGAACGAACTATTTAGACTTTGGAGGACATGTTGCGTGCATGTGTCATTGATTTTGGAAAGGTCTGGGAAAGGCATTTACCGCTAGCCGAATTCTCGTACAACAACAGTTATCACTCTAGTATTAATGCCGCACCTTTTGAAGCATTTTATGGCCGCAAGTGCCGATCTCCTATTTGTTGGGCCGAAGTAGGCGAAAAGCAAATCACCGGACCCGAGGTAGTCCTTGAAACAACGGAGAAGATTGCTCAGATTCAAGCTAGATTTAAGATGGCCCGTGATTGCTAAAAGAGTTATGCCGATCTTAAACGTAAAGACTTTGAATTCAATGTGGGCAACCGTGTAATGTTGA
Source organism: Rutidosis leptorrhynchoides (assembly GCF_046630445.1). Classification (NCBI taxonomy): domain Eukaryota; kingdom Viridiplantae; phylum Streptophyta; class Magnoliopsida; order Asterales; family Asteraceae; genus Rutidosis; species Rutidosis leptorrhynchoides. The sequence continues at coordinate 363,813,373 of NC_092339.1, forward strand.
AGGTTGCACCTTGGAAAGGTGTGATCCGTTTTGGAAAACGTGGAAAGTTAAACCCACGATATATTGGTCCTTTTGAAATTTTGGAACGTGTTGGACCCGTTGCGTACCGTTTGGATCTTCCAACTCAATTGAGCTCAGTTCATCCTACCTTACACGTGTCAAACTTGAAAAAGTGTCTTGCTGCACCCGAACTCATCATACCGCTGGAAGAACTTACCATTGACGACAAACTCCACTTCGTGGAAGAGCCTGTTGAAATCATGGACCGTGAGGTCAAAACTTTGAAACGCAACAAGATTCCAATCATCCGAGTACGATGGAATGCCAAACGAGGACCTGAGTTTACTTGGGAGCGAGAGGATCAAATGATGCAGAAGTATCCTCACCTTTTCCCGACTCCTCCATCTACCTCAACTTAAAATTTCGGGACAAAATTTTCTTTAACAGGTGGGTAATGTAACGACCCTGGATTTTCCATCCTTTAATTAATAATGTTTATTATTAATACTTGTGATTTAATGAATGTATTGATTATATACATTTACTTGTTACCATACTTGACTTTTAAATGCCCAAAACGTCTTTGTGACACACGTACATTACACGAATAATATTTTCGAGTATTATTTACATTCATGATTAAGTTTTATTAATCATTTTTAATTAACTAGTGCTAATGGTTAATTACTTGGGCTTTATGGATTTTTTTTGTTACATACTTGGTCTTTTATTAATGAACTCATGATTAATGGACTTAAGAGCCCACCCTACACACTTAATGGATTAATTACCCCATTAATTTCATGTAAGTATCACATTAAGACTTAACTAGTTGATTAATACTTATGGAATCTAGTTACTAGTATGGTTACACATCTTTCCCATGCAAATACCCCTAATTACCAACTTTTGAGCCATAGGTATGCAAGAGACTAGTGGACTAATCCCTCCCCCTCCCCTTTTGTAAAACCGTCGGCCATTGTGAGTGTAAAAGGGGATTCAAAATTTTTTTTGTTACATATTACTAGTATTACTCTTTCATTTTACACACACACAAATTACTTGCAAGTTCTCTCATCTTTTCCTCTCATTTCTCTTTAATATTGTAAGTAACAAGAACTTCTCTTCTTCCTTTTCTCTTGTCCAAAACCGAATCCCAAACTCATCATCATCATTCTTTGATTGTTGTTTTGTTACTTGTTCTTGTTTGTAGATTACTTACTTGTTGTTGTAGTTGTTACTTACTAGTTACAAGAATCAAACTACCTAGTTTGATTCTTCATATTATCTTGTATTTACAAGAACACACAAGAACCTAACTTACTAGTTAAGTTCTACACTTAATGTTTTAAAAGATTAAAGTTCATGTGTTGTAAAATCATTACTTGAATTCATGTTAGTAAACTTAAAAGTTTACTTCCTTAAAGATCAAGACTTTGGCTTGAATCTTTAAAGTATGAACAACAATGAACTAGTTACTTGTTTATTTAGATTATATCTTCATTTCCTAGCATTTTAAATTCATGATTTATGTTGTTCTTGGTCAAGTGTTACTAGTTAACTTTGATCTCATTTTTCTTGAACTAAAGTTAACTTTATAAGTTCAAGAAGATGGAAGTATAACTTTCTAGTTATAACTTCAAATACTTATGAAAGATCTAAGTTTCTATAGCTTATGGTCTACTTATTTTGTCATAAATAAAAGCTTGTAAGCTTACATACACTTTACAAGATGAAAATCTAAGTTTTGTAACTTATGGTTTCATTAAAGTAAAGATTCAAGTATTATTATTTAGGATTTAACTTAATAACTTTAGATCTAGACCTTTGGGTCTTGGATCTTCAAGATCTAACTAAGAACTATGTTCTACATCTTAAGATCTTGATTAGTTAGTTTACTTTCAAGTTTGTAGTTCAATATTACTTTTATAGTTCATGTATGTGTCGGATCTAAGATTTTGATGTAACTTTGGTTCATCAAGCTACTTGCAACACTTAAATGAGTTGTGCTACATGTCTTAGACTTACACAAGTGTTATTATGGTCAAACCTTGGTTAAGATGATGCAAAGACATCAACAAGTTGTACACTTGAAGCTATATGCATCAAGGATGAGAACCGTGATAAGCATCGAGCACCAAGAACCCACCGGAACCTAATGTTTACTATTTTATGGAACAGACCCGAATACCTAGGCTACTTTAAAGTTGATTTTCAGTTAACTCTGTTCGAGTAGATAATTTTTTGTTTAAGACTCGTCTTAATCCGAGTTACGGTTTAAGATTTATGGCCCTCCGATCGTCACTATGTTCTTTTAACGTTGTACTGAAAATTCTGACCTACTCGCACTTAGACCGTCACCACGGTCAAACGAAGATGAGTTTGCTTCTGGAATTTTTACCACAATTAGAGGACTCATATACGGAGCCATGGCCACTGGTCTCACCTTATTTCAGTAGGTATAGAGGCCGTGGTGACTGATCGAAGTCAGCCTTTGTTTTAAACTCTTTTCATGAATGAAACTTACTTTACACCTTTTGTTTGATGATGAATGATGATGACCTTTAAGACCTAATTTACATACATTTAAACCTATTGGGACGACTTACTGACTTAGTACTTTTGACTTAGGTTGAGGACTTTTCGGACCTACATACTTGCTTACTTCCCGACTCGACTTTACTACTACTTTACCACTGTGAGTTATAGCATCCCTTTTTACTTTAACTATTTTGGGAACTGAGAATACATGCGCATTTTACGTTTTACATACTAGGCACGAGTACTTAAACTTTATATATGTGTGAGTTATACAACGGCATAAACATTTCCTTTAGCTCGGTAACGTTTAGTCATTGGTTTTTGAACCGGTGAACGCGAATCTTAGATATGGATCCATAGGGTTTGACATCCCCACTCGGACTAGTAGCGCTAGCATTTAACGGGTGTTTAATACTTCGTAAACATACGCACTCGCCAAGTGTACTTTCAGGGGGTTATAAACGTTAAGTTAGTTACCAAGTGCCCACGGTTAAACATATACTTTATCATACTGTTTTGAAACGCTCTTTGTAGCACTGAAATCTCGTGGCCTACCTTTCATACTGTTATACTTAAAATATAGCTCACCAACCTTTGTGTTGACATTTTTAAGCATGTTTTTCTCAGGTGCTTAAGGTTAGCCGCTTCCGCTGTTGTACTAGTCTTGCTGTAGAGACCCGCTGCTTTAAAGATGTCACCGCATGAACGTTTATCTTGCATTCATAAACATTATTACTTTTGAAACTATGATTTGTAACGACCTAAGGGTCACGCACTATTATCTTTGCTTCTGTTCATAGAAGCATACTTTTGATGTAAAACATTCGACGTTAGTTATGACGTCACCTTTTACCATGAATGCAAACGTATTTTGAAATAGCATATAGTGTTTGACCTTGTAATGATCCTGTTGTTGATGGTCCGTACACGATGAATTAGTACGGGGCGTCACACAAATCCTCACTCTTGTACATGGATTACATGTATGCGTATGTTTCAATCGTGATTTTTGTGAAAGAATTATAAAAATTATGTCTATAGATCTATATATAAGATAAGTGCGTGTGTAGTAGAGATGGCAATGGCCAACCGATCCGGTGGATATCCACCCGATCCACCCGCTTCGTTATGGATATGGACGAACCTAAATGGATATGGATACGGATATGGATGAACCTAAATGGATATGGATATGGACATGGATGAAAAGTTTCATCCATGGATATATCCATTACCACCCGAAATACATATACAAATACATAAATATAGATATATGTTTACATATTTACTATATATTTTGTTTTCAACCTTATAATTAAATAACTATAATATATTACAATAAAACACGCATATCTAATAAAATAAACTTACAAATTTCATATTTAATTTTTTATAATTCATGTTTTATAGTAAAATAAAATATAACAAATTTTGTTATATTTTGGACAAAGATTACACATTCTCACGGGTAGATCTTAAATATGTAATGTTATATTTATTTGTGCTATACTACATTCTTATTTTCATCGCATATTAGAAAATATAATAACATTTTTATAATATCCATTTGATATTCATTAACCCGCTTAATCCACTGGATATGGATATGGATGGATGACCTGAAACTAAACGGATATGGATGAACAAAGACTAAATGGATATGGATGTGGATACGGCATCACCCGCTCCATATCCGATCTATTGACATCCCTAGTGTGTAGGTAGGTAGTATAAGAAATAAAACTAACATATAGGATTTCAAAGTTAAAATCATTAAGGATGAAAGAAATATAAATTTAATCGATTGGAAGAAGGGAAGGGATGTGAGAAGGAAAAGCAAAAGAGAGATAAATGGGGTATTAGGGGAAATATGAAGTCATTGAATGGTTTAGAGTTATTTCAGACGGGGAATGGTTCAGAGGTTTTTTTATCTCGTTCAGCACCCACCCTTCATTCAGATACACAAATCAAACACACTGAACACTTAACGATTCAGTGTTTAGATCTGAATGCTTCAATTTAGAGACAAACAAACACACCCTAAACCTTGCCATAACTTAAATCTAGATTTTAACTCAATCAAACCATCATTTGAAATTTGGCTTATTAAAATTGATACTTGAAACAATTCAATCTCAACTTCTAGTTATAAAATGTGAAATCGTCTTAGATGTATACCTCTTAGATGTATACCGTTTGTCTCAATATTAAGAGAAGTGGTGTACCACATGCAGTAAATGTGATACAAAATTCTAAGACGTAGAGCTAAAAGGATGCATGACAAAACAATGAAACATGGAGCATTCATTCCATTTTAAGCTAGTAGTTAACGTTTGCGGGTCACGTGTTGTAACACGTGCCTTGCATCACATAATGGCTTAGCTTAACGCCGTTACAACCCCTCTATCTCAAAAAATTTAAAACTCGTCCGTTAACTTAACTAATAACGGAGTTCTTGGCAGCACCAAACATAAAATAAATTATAAAGTTTATAAATTTATATATTTATATATAGTATAAAAACGAATTAAACCCTAAATAAAATACTCCGTAACTAGTTATTGAACCCTCGTTTCGCGCCGGGGGTTCGATTTTTAATGTATTTAATTGCGTTTAGTAAAATTATTTGGTGGCTAACGATGATGTCGTTGAAGCGCAACTCGAGTCGAACTAAAAGGTATAACCCGTGAGAGATTTAAATGTTATTTTAAATTAACAATATATGTGCATCTCCGCGTTTCGTTATAGAATTGTCGACTTTTAAAAATTTAACGCAAAATCAACGTGTATGAAAAGTACCCCAAATATTTAGCTTTTTTTAAAAAGCGTCCGTTTTGAGTATAGCTAGTGACATTGTGTTCCTAAAATTATTTCGAGTTTAACGATGGCGACGGGAAAATTTAACTCGTTGCGAGCGAGAAGATATGACCCGTTGAATATTTGGGTGGAGTTTATTTAAGATTTTTTTTATGAAAATGGTTATTTGACACTTTACCCCCTATTTGGGGGGTCGATTTGAATTTTTCAAAAAAGTGTGGGGCCTTTGTTGGTAAAATGAAATTTAGTTAAAATAAAAAAAAAGTGAAAAGTCGAAAATGCCCTGATACTATTCATAGCTTTTGTCTGTTAGTTAATAGGTAAATAAATACATTTATCTCCGTACAAAAAATTTTGCCAAAATAGACCTATTAATCAGCAAATGTAACACCGGCCATTTTTTTTTTTTTTAAACACACAGCGGAAGACTTTATTAACAAACACAATATAAGTCACGTCATTACGTTTAAGTTTACACAACGGTGTTACGTTATCACAAAACATTATTTATACAAAAGTCCACATCAGAGTTGGGTTGTCAAACATGTCTTCTGCAATAGCACCTTTTCCGACTAGCAGTACCTAAACCTGCAAGGGGAGAATATGTGTGGGATTAGCGCACAGCTAAGTGAATGGAATCTATCTAACAGATATAGCTTAAGCCACACACAAGCTATATACTAACAACAACACTTGCTAACTACCAACTAGCATACAATAAGACAATACGAGGATCGGCGGCTTGTACGAGCACACGACTCCCAGCTGATCGGGCCTGAGTCTACCGATAGTCCCTGCTACTCAATTCACAGTATAGTTATCCAGATGCAGGGGATGCATCATTCACACTATACTCCACAATCAGTAGCCTATGGACCCAACCTCCCCTAGGCACGGTTGACCTCATACGGACTCTAACCTCTCCTAGGCACGGTCTCGAGTCCCCAGTCTCCCTAGGCCCGACTGGTGCCATTCACACAGTGTACACATAATTCACATACAACATCAGGCAAACGATATTATTCTATCATGGCAATTCCTACATTATGCATGGTAAAAGAGTCAACCACAGTAGCATGATATGCTACTTAAACTCTATCCGCAGATAGACCCACTCACCAATTACCAGCAACTGCTCAGTTATTATTTCTGAGCTTCTTCCTTGTCCTTATCTCCTGAGAACAGCAAAAACCAAGTTAGAATAGTGTTCCCATCAAGATTAGACACACTGACAGCGAATTATAGCAAATTCATAAAAAAAATGCGTCCGCTAAAATTTTCATGCTTAACACTTATGCACTTTCAAAATTTACATCCTGAACACCAAAATATAAACGGGCAGCATAACGGCTAGAAAAAGGCACTTTGGTAAAACATTCTGCCCTGTACACACAGTCGGTCGACTGTCGACACAATCAGTCGATTGACCTGTCCAGTCGGTCGATTCATTGGGTAATACATCAATCGGCCGAAGGCAAATCTCAGTCGGTCGGTTCACTCGCCAGTCTGTCGGTTCACCCTCAGTCCGTCCGACAGTCGGCCGACTGTGTTCATCTTCCTCAGAAACTGAACAAAGGCTACGGACTTCACGATGAAATCCTCAAATCTCGATCTAGAGCTCGTCTTAAACACCAAAATCGACCACAAACTTGTTTACTACTTGTTATAGACTCAAAACTCACAACAATTTGACCATAACAACACTTAAATCACTTGTTTTGACACAAATTCAAGTTTTTTACAAAACTCACACAAAACCAAGAATTTAACAACGAGTTGAATACAAAAACACATGTTACTTACCTTGATAGACTCAGTAATCTGTAAGAAACAAGATGGTATGAACAATTTGAGCTCTAAAACACAATTTAGGAATTAGGGTTTGGTTAGGTGGGAGGGATGAAGGTACGGGTGTGTGTGGAAAAATTCTAGAAATGGAAAGAAGAAGACAGTACACTAGTCACATATTTGGGATTAATTCCCACACTGAGCAACACACGGGTATATACCAGTTATCTGATATCTTTCGCACAAGATTAGGTAACCCAAACGAGGTCCAAATAAAATAAACAAACCTGTTCTGGGACCCTTGTCACAAACTGGTCATAACACAATTATAATAAAACACTAATAAAATAATTAAAATAAAAATCACTTAAGACTAAGCACAAACCCTTAGGACAAAATGGACAACTTACAACTAGCCCGGGTTTCAGTCTGTTACAGCAAATAACCCGAATCCGTTGCTTTTATAAAGCAACAAGAGGATCCGACCCAAATATATCACGAAAGTCTTGCATGTACTCATTAGCGGGCCAAGGTGAAGATCCGAAGCCGAAATCATAACCACATCCGAGTAACATTTCAGCCGGGTCTGATCCTTCGAATTCGGTACCCGAAAATGTAACCGGGTCGTATATATCTCTTACAAAATCCGAGAAATCAAATAAGCGACCGGGTGAAAAATGCCCGTCAAACGGTTGAAACACCGGAAAGTTCGACGCATTAGTTCCTGTAACTTCAAAACCGTCACAAACGACGTCGTGTAACGGACTATGCTGAGCTGACTCAGCCGATTCGGCCATAAACTCGTCATTTGAAGATGAAGAAGAACGTAGCACAGATTTCGGAGAAGATAATTTATCATTCATTTGCCACTCATCACCGGAGTTGTAACCGGAATCAACCGACGACGATTTTTTGATGGTTTTCGGTGGTGGAATGGTAAAGTTTGTAAGCGCGTTAGATCCACGCAACTGAATAGCCGCGTGATCGTATACCATTGCAGCTTCTTCAGCTGTTTCGTATGTTCCCAACCATAACCGAACCCGTCGGGTCGGGTCTCTAATTTCCGCAGCCCATTTCCCCCATGGTCGTTGCCGTACACCTCTATATTTTTTACCCGTGGTAACAACTTTCAAACGTTTCTTTTCACTTTTTACCACCGCGTTTCTCCTCCGACTCTTTCCGTTACGAACACCGTTAATATTAACGGAAACGTCGGTTTCACAACACGTATTAATCGTAACCTCGTTAACTAATTTCTTCACTCTTTTAATTGTAAACATTTCATTTTCGTCACCGGAGCTGTCAGTGGCGTACTCGTCGGTGACGGTGATTCTCACAATTTTATCGCCGGAGTTTATTTTATCTGATTTGTGGAGCATTGTAGTGTAGGTTTTGTGCTCGGTGAATTTAACAGAAGACGGTAAAACAGATTTATTTGTTTTTATTTCCATTTAAGAAATAATAAAAATGTGATTATTTAATTATTGTGTTTGAGTGACATTGAAATGAAGTGGGTGATGATGAACTGATTTATATATAATGTTTAAAGGGGGATTGAGTTGAGATTCGCAAACGATAGAAGAAGAATAAAAATTAAAAAGAGGGAAAGATTAAAGGGGAAAATAAAGGTGCTATAAAAAGATGGAAAAATTAAAGGGTGGGGGGAGAAAAAACTTCTTTTTTACTGCCGGAAAAAGGAATCAAGGAATAAATTGTGGTTTTTTTCCGGTGAGTTTTAAGTTTTTTATTTATTACTCCGTATTTATTTTATACTTGGTGTTTTTCAGAGATAGAGGTAGAAAGAGAAATGGTGGTGAAGGTTTGTGAAGAGGATAATGAAAATTTCAAAGGTGCAGTGAAGAGGGAAGTGGTATCCCTAGCTTGCTTTTTTATAGGATCCTGCATACCTTTTTTTAGTCAAATTAGTTAAGAGTGTTCATCAGTTCGATTTTCGATTTGTTCGGTGTATTCAGTTTTGAATTTTTTTTTTGAGTAAAACTGAAAATCGAACTGAAACCAAATTCAAAATAAAAACTGAACCGAAACCGAATTCGAAAAAAATTCAAAATCATGAAAAAAATTCAAAATCATGTTAGTTTAAATGTGGCGTTACTGATGTCTTACTTATTTACAACCGAAAACAATGACCTATTATTAAATTATCAAGAATTCAATGATTTATTAATATTTACAGCTTAATTGTGACGTTTATCAATTCCGTTACTAAGAAAATGAACACAATAATTTGAGTAACATAAATATATAATGATGTCACCTAATCGTCATATGAGAACCTATTTGAATGATTGAATTCTAAAATACAATGACATTAAAACACAAATATTCAAATTATATATAATAAAAATTTTGAATTTGATTTTTAGTTTAATAGAATCCACAATTTTTAAAAATCAAACCGAAAATCAAATTCAAATTCGGATTCGATTTTACTCGAACAAATAACAAATACGGAGCAGTGGAGCACTAACAATAAAACCCCAGTATCCTGTCTCCGACCAATTTAATTTTCGCTATCTCATCATCAAAATCAAATCGAGAGTAAATACTGTAAATGATCTATTTCAATTTGTGCTTAGGAATTCAAATCCGAAAATGAAAATGAAGATGTCTCCAAGCAGTTTTATCAGATGTTCAGATTCATTCATCAAGAGGCCGTTGAATAAGCCAACGAGATGATTCGGTAAATTTAAATCACAATTCATGTTTAGGGTTTACATGATCAGATGATGTATATATTGTTTTTACTTTTTTTTTTTATTGATTGATAAATAGGAGTTTAACATTGAGAACTGAAGTTATAATTAGTGGAAACTGAGAAAATGTAATTGAATTTCTAATGTCCCTTTGCCCCATTATTATCAATTTATTCTATATGAAAATAGCTAATAAAACATATCAAATGTTTGATAATAACTAAAATAATTAAGCGCCGAATGGTCCAAATTTTGAATGATTTAATGGTTATGATTGAACTTGATTCTATTTGATAATTATTCTGAATGAATGAGATGAAAGATGTAAAATTATTGTATTAATATTTTACAAGAATAAATAGAAGAATATATACTGTTGTTTGATAGTTTTTTTAATATAATAGGAGGAGGATATTAATAGAAAATATAGGTGTTAAATAGTTAAAGAAAGTAGTTAAACTCGGAATGGTTGAGCAGACATTTTTTCTTGTCATTCAGAGCGCGCTAAATGTTGAATGGTTCAACACTTGGTGTTGATTTGTTCGAATAAGAAGCAATCAAACACAACCATAACGTGCAAAATGTGTGATATCTAAACTTTTTGCTCCGGTTATAATTTATAATATTCTATATTCTATTTTGCACATAAAAGGATTAACGTTTATTGAAATGTCATGATTTCAGAATGTAACTGGTCAATAAGTGCCTACATGAACTACCACATTGGCAGCGACAATGATGTGGACTGCCATATGCCCATATAGGTGGAGTTGATGATGTTGAATGTCACATATTCAAAGGTGATGCCATGGATGCATACGTTGGCTGCCATGTAGGCACTAACCTGCTGACTAGTCACACACCTTGTACCTCCATCAAATGTTACAGTAGTTGCGAAATTGGCTCTTGTAAGCGTTTTTCGGAGCGACAGCTTATTTGATATCCCACATTTTTGGATATATATTTTCTAACTTTTTCATGTATGAATATAACTGGATGTAAATGTTAATGTGATATTTTTTACATATAATGGTCAAGATAGTGAGGTAATAAGGTTAAGTTCTTTGTGAAGATTACCTGCCAGATTTATTTAACTTTTTACAATATTGCATAAATCAGTAAATTCCATTTTACAACATTTGATAAACTGTGTCAAAATGTTTTTGCAGTGAGTATTCCATGCACCTTAATGCTTCTCCGATTAATGTTCTTCAAGCTCAGGATCGAAGATTTAGTTAATACAATGAGACAAACAAGATCAAAAGATCTATTAAATTATGACAGGCTGTTAGCGCTCGCATTGTTCAGGTATAAGTCTAACTTTAATTGAACTTATTTACTTTCCATCGCATAAAAATCACTCTTGGATCGTTGGATCTTTCAATTGGACGCAAATCCGACTCATTTGTAACTTTTAGATCTTTTAAAAGTTAAGATCTTTTATGAACGAAACACAATAAATTTGAACAATGTGTACTAAAAGCGTTGAACGAACCTACGCACATTAATGCACAAACTTTAGCATTCTAAAAGTGTTGATATTTGGAAGGAAATGTTTTTATAACGAGTTTTGAAATTGACAGCTTTGGAGGTGTACTTTTAGCTTCTCGATACGGTAAGATTGTGCTCGAGAACACAGTTGATGCTAGATTGGATGTTATATTTCGTGGAAAGTTTCCAGAGGTACGCTTATATTTTCTATCTTTATAATAGTTAAGATAGTTATAACATTGGTATTTCACTAATATAAATATAAATAATGATATAGGCTCTTTTTGGTATCTATTATGTAGTACGTTACACTTTTACCTGGTAGTTTAGCTAGTCAGATGTAATTGAGATGATTTTCTAGTTACTGTGCGACCCGTAAATGATTGATTTGAGTCAGGTTTTTGCCTGTTTCTTTGCAGATTCACCAACTATTATTTGCTCAGTCTGCTGCTTAAATTGGATATGCAGTATCATTTATCGAATTATTGCTTGAAGTAGTCAGATTATCGAAGCAAACATGCATAAAGAACGTATCTACCACTAGGTACTTTCCTCATATGTTTTTCTCCAGTAATCTCTCAGTTTCGATAGATATTTATATTTATTTTGTTAGCCATTCAACATGATGTTTCTCCCTACCTGGGTAAACAAAGTGATTGGAGCTACAACGGTTGCTTATTTCTGAGTCATCTTCATAAAATGACCTTGCAGATTTTTTGTTTGACGCATTTGCAACAGACATTGCTCATTTGTTGAATAAAATACCTCATTTTCTGGTAAATCTACTTCAAATTTTATCTCTTATGATCTGTTTGGTCTTTTCAAGTTAATTTCTTTCGACGTAAAGTTTTGTATATGAGTTTTGTTCAATAGAAACAGTTAAATGTCTCATCTATTTTTTTTTCTTTCTTTTTTGCGGTAAGGGGATAATAATGACACACACGGTAAGAAGTTACATAGTAAATAAACTGTAAAAACCTTAATAGTAAAGTTGACACCGCCCTTCCCCAAGAACATCTTGAGAAAGTCAAAGGAGTGTCTCGTCTCATGGTCCATAACCAAATGAATTTTACTTGGTTTTGACGGACTCGTTCATCTTTAATGAATTTGTCCTGGTTTTATAGTATTCGTTTTGTTTTTTCTTTTACAAAAAAATAAGATCAATACCTTTGATGGTAAAGGCCTCACCTCTCCAAAACTTTGTCTCAATCGTAGTTTTTACATAAATATCTGTATGTACAAAAAGAGTACTATAATTATTAAAGTGTCAATTTTACTATGTTTGAAGCCCACAGAATAAAGAAATGATGTTAACTTAGCAAACCCTTGTTGATTTGCTTGTTATACGGGTTGGTGATCTAATTGTAGGACCGATCAACGGTCATGTATGAAGTAGGAAATATCATCTTATTTAGGGAAGAAAATATTGTTTTTTAATCAATAAGGAATGAAAGTTAGTTAGTCACTTGTAATTAGGATTATTTAGAAAAGATAGATTCTTTCTTTGCTTTTATTATCCTGCTTGATTTTTGTAGAAAACTTCAATATATAAGGGATATAGTAAGTATGGAATTATAGATTGCGAGCTGATGATTTCATTGATAATAAACGTTTGTATATATACAAGTACGATGAGAGGTATAAGGTAACAACTGTAGCTATTGTATAGGTAATTAGTTAGGATAAATATAACAAGCCAATTAGTTTCATGATGACCAAATCACGAGGAGGTGATAATATGCCCTGCTGGATGGCGCTACCATTGGTGACCTCAATCTTCGACCAAAACTTGAGGAAAGAGCTAATATTCCGGACACTAAACGTACCATCTTGAATTTTTTTTACGAATAAAGTGATAATTCAAGGCAATATGTTTCATTTTGCTATGAAACACATAGTTGGCGCAAAGATAAGTTCCTCCAATGTTATCACAGTACAAGGTTGGAGGAGAACCCGAAGGAATACCAAGCTCAACCAACAAGTTACTTATTCACAAAATCATTGAAAACACCAAGACACGTGGGTTGATCTTTCTTAAGAAACAAACCAAAAAGGATTGTGCCCTTTATCTACCTGAGAAGTCCCTTTAATGCTTGCCATTGAAGAGCAATAGGATGATACATATATTGCAACAATTTGTTGACCACAAAGAATATGCCAGTCTTTGTCATAGAGAGATATTGAAGCTGACTAATTGTTTTCCTAAACAGTGGTTCATCAACTGGGAGAGGTTTTATCCGGAATAAGAGAAAATGAAGTACTCATCTGTGTCTGTTTTGCCCCGTCCATGTGATGACCAAGTAATATGTCGTGGATATGGTTACATTGAGACAAGAATAAGCCCGTAGATGTTGGATAACCTCAATACTAAGAAAATGATTTATGTCACCGAAATCTTTATGAGCAAACCTATCATGAAGTTATTGCACAAGTCGGTTTAGAAAAGACACATCGTTATGTGTTAAGATAATGTCATCGACATAAACTAAGAAACAGGTAATGATGTCAGGCGCCTTATAGACAAAAAGAGATGTGTCAGGTTGTCACACGGAGTTAGTGAAATCAACAAACAAATGAAACTTCTTAAGTTCCATGTTCCATGCACGGGTGCCTACTTTACGAAACTTACATAGTGGGTTGAGACATGTACACGTCCTCAGTGAGAGTACCATTTAGAATGTGTTGTTAATGTTCAATTGTCGAAGTGGCCAACTGTTAGATAGCACAAGAGTGAGTACAACGCAAGTGGTTGCTGGTTTGGTGACTGGGCTGAAATTATCATCTTAATCTACACCGAAGCGTTCCTGAAACTCCTTTACCACTAATCAAGCTTTGAACTTGTTGATTGAGCCTTCAAAATTCCTTTTAACCAAACACCCATTTATTTCCAAGGACATTTTGATCAGTTTTAGGTACCAAATCCCATGTTTGATTTTGAAGTAGTGCATTAAATTATGTAGACATTATTACATCCCCTCATTCCTTATGCCTAAGTACTTGTGATACACATTTGGGTTCAAGAGGGACATGTAGGGATGCACCGTTACATGATTTATGAATTTGGGATTGTAATATTTTGTGTTTAGTTTTCGTACACGCCCTGTCTGAGAGATGGTTGCACGAGTGATAGAGCTTCTTGAGTGGGTTGTGTGGGAGATGGTTGCACAGATGATGGGGAGCAATTGAGTTTGTGCCAAAGTTACTGGATGGATTAGGCTTCATGATAGTGGGTGTAGCTGTCTGTAGTTATATTGTGGTTGTACTGATGTGGGGTTGGATGGTGAAGGAAGTGAAGATAGTGAAGATGGTAGGATACGTGGTGTATCATCAGATGTATCATGATTGGGAGTAGAATCGGAGAGGGTTGATGGAGTGTGAGATGTAATATCAGGCAAGAGAGAATAATCAACATCATATGTACCAAGGAACACACAAGCAGTAGATAATGGTTGTAGTTTTGCTGAGGTGTATGGATGTAACCAAAGGTAACATAGACAACCCAAAGATTTAATTCAGTGTGATTGGGATGGCGGTTTAAGAGAGCTCCAAGGGGTGTGCGATTGTTCAAGGTAGGTATTGAAAGGAGATTGATTAGATATTCCGCTATGGTTATAGCGTATGGCCAGAATTTTAATGACATACTAGCATGTTGAAGTAAAGCACAAGCATTGGTTATCAAGTTTCTATGGCGGCGCTTTGCAAACCCGTTGTGCTCAGGTGTGTGTGGTGGAGTGGGATTGCCATGAGTGTTTATAAAAGAGTCAAAACCCACTTACTCACCTGTATTATCCGAATAAAAAGTAGTAATTGGTTGGTGGCATAGATTTTCCACTAGGCGCGGGAATTGCGAAATATTGATGCAACATCTGATTTTCTTTGTAATGGGATTAATACTTGAAAATCCGATCGATAAATGTGACATACTACCGGAATTTATCATGGGATAATTATGTTGGACCCAAACATTGTATACAAAATTTGCAAAGGGAACTTACAAGTGATGAAGTTTCAAAAGGCAACATGTGAATTTTATTACGATCACAAGCATGACAGTTGCTAACACCATACAAGGAAAAGGAAGGAGGTAGAAGGTAAATTTACATTTCTAATAACAATTTACAATATGCGAGAAGATGGGTGGCCCAACCGATTATGCCACTTATTATTCACGATGATGGAGTTAATTTGTGGTGGAATAGATTCGCGCGGGTAATATAGATTATTGTTGCCTTTTCCACGAAGAAGCCATGCTCCTCTATTGCATTCTTATCATGGAGCTCATCAGAAATGATTGTAGAGTCATGAGCGCGCACAACATCACATATAATTTTTGTAATCGTTCCCAAGACGATGAAGAATGTGGAGAACTTAATTGTCTTCATCAAATACCATGCCATCTGCAATGTTACACATCTCTTGCAAATTGGTGGTAACATATTATCTTCGGAAGAGTTTTCTTTTGATCCTTGTTTGAGCGAGATGATTCGGGTTCAAGATTTGTTGGCATATAAAACATTTACGCTCTCTCATTCTTCCTTGGTCGTAGATAATGAAAATATGTGAGCTTAAATTCTAGGCGAACAACTTCCAAGAATGGCACTTAGAATGACTTGATCCTGCCTAAACCACAATGTATAAGCATGATTGATTTTATTGCTAAGACTTTTTGTGGAGTTTCATTTGAACCTTTGATATACTCAAGGATGTCGCATTCGATTAGGGTGGAAAAGAGTTGTCAATGCCATACGACAAAGTTTTGTTGAGCGAGTTCTGTGGGAGATGTGTTAGGGATTAAAGTTGCACGGTGTCAATTGCCGATGAAGAAGGTGCCATTAGAGGTATTGTTGATGAAGCGCGAGATTTGGGTTAATATCTTGGCGTGTTTAAGTGTGTACATGCTCTGATACCATATAAGGGATATATGAAGTATTAAGTATGGATGTATAGATTGCGAACTGATGATTTATTGATAATAAACGTATGCATGTATATAAGAACATGAGAGGTATAAGGTTCAATCCTAGCTATTGTATAGGTAATTAGTTAGGATAAATATAACAAGCTAATCAGTTGCATATGGACCGACCAAATCACGAGGAGGTGATAGAGTCGCTAATACAATACGTGTTTCCATGGTATTCGAGCATTCTGTCTCGGTATCTATTGTCTTTGTTAGTCTCAGAGCTCAGTTGAATCTCAAAAAGAAAACATTTCCTAAATTAAGTAGTTTCTTGATATTTGTTAGGTAAAAAGTGATCAATTTGTAGTGGTCATTTAAATCATATGGACTAACTTAGCCAAAAAAATCAATCACCGAATTCGCTGCTGATTTTTCAACTAGTTGTACTTAAACGTCATCCATGCATCAAATCATTTCCATGTTTTGTGTTTTCAGTTAGCCTCTAGCTTCAAGATCGTGAACACCGATTGTCTCTGTGGCAACCATATCAAACATAAGGCAGTTATATTGTCTCTGTGGCAACCATAGATAGTTTATGTTTAGATGGTCGCTTTTTAGGTGCGAGTTTCCCCGTTTTTCCATTTCTTTTGTATTCTGTTGAGGGCGTTTTCCTTCGGAAAACAACCTCGTTTCTATATGAGTTTTAGTTATTTTGCCGGGAAAAAAAAAAATATAAGGCAGTTATGGTTGCCTCTGAAAAGAATGAAACGATGACTAAATGTGTATGTAATTCTAATATTGAAAATTTTAAATAACAACTAGCCGCAAATTTACTTGCTACTTGTTAGATATCAAACAAAAAGATAAAAAAAAGATCCTCATATTCAATGGTGATAGCAAACAAATTGAAAACTCCGTTTCGCTTGTTATCATGTTCGTTTAAGCTTAAGAATCACACAATTTATACTTTTTTTTTATACTTTTTGATTATCTAATCGAGAACATGGATGATCATGTTGAGTAAATCTCTTGCACAACAGAATCACCATGGGATAACTATTTAAGTGGTTCAAAAAGGGTAAGATTGATTTATAGAAAATGCCCAGGGATAGAATGTGCATAATTTTGTCATTCATTCACGGCGTATATTTAATCCTGCAAACCGAAAGATATAGAAATCTTCACACAAGAGCAACCCCTTTCATCAGTTGTCCTAGTCGACCAGTCAAAGATATAGAAAACTTCACACAAGCGCAACCCCTTACATTAATTATCCTAGTCGACTAGTCGAAGTTATGCAGGTTTTTGAAGGTTTTGTTTCTAAGATTTAAACATTATATCGGCGTGTTTTTTTAAGAAAGACAACTCATACACCCAATGCTACGGATTAATTTAAGATTATATGTATATAACCGCTAAAAATACGATTATATATAATTGTCACATTGAGGACTTGAACCCTCTAACACTAGCTTAATGTGTTTGTTCTTTTATAATTTAGTTTAGATTATTTTGTTTACTCTGTTCATTGATTCATATGGTCTTTTAAACTTGTATAATATAAGAATATGATACAAGATTAGGAAGACAGACCAGCTACCATAATATTTTCAATTATATACAAACCGAATTGACATTTATCTTTTTTACAATAGACAGTTATCATAGTTTTTACAGTTCTCATGTAAATAACAGTGGTTAAGTGGTTAACTGATGCAGTAAAATGTGACTTATTTCTTAACATGATATTCAATGAATAAGAATAATAATGTGAACAATGTTATTTCATTTCATTTCAATATATACTACTACTCACGTCAAAATATTGTCGTCTAAGTATTGTACACGACACACAACCCCTAAACCACTATACAACACCCAACCCATTTTATTATTATTATTATTATATATTATTATTATTATTATTATTATTACTCACGCCAAAATATTGTCGTCTAAGTATTGTACACGACACACAACCCCTAAACCACTATACAACACCCAACCCATTTTATTATTATTATTATTATTATTATTATTATTATTATTATTATTATTATTATTATTATTATTATTATTATTATTATTATTATTATTATTATTATTATTAATTTTTTTTTTTTTTTTTCTTTTTACTTTTTGTGGTTTCCTTTATATTGTTTGTAAGATTTTAAAATCCAAGTGTACACAACCAACTACCTAATTTAACAAATATATTACTCAGTAATTAATAAAACCATGAAAAGATTTTTTTTTCTCTTAACGACATCTATGAAACCGTTACCACTATATTAATTAGTAACCGTTGTTTATAACTGTTTAAAGCATGTTATCGACAACCCCAATGATTGTCAAATCTTTTTTTTTAAATACAACATTATCATTATTTATTAGGAACATTTCTAATGACAGCTCCATAAGTTGTTATTAAGAAATTAGGACATGTATTATATTTTTGTACTCCTAAAATTGCGGAACACTAATGGTATCGAATAATATTAGACAATGACCGCCAACTAAACACAAAGCCACAACAACCTAAATGCATCCCAGCAACGCGCAAGCCGTTTCGTTACTTGTTTTTATTAATTTGCCATTAATTACAATAGTTTGTGATGGACAACCCCATCTTAGATGGATACAGTAATTACACTAGACTGAATCTCAAAAGTATAAATGCGTAATTCATGTTTAAAAAGTAATAAAATTTGTACTTTATGAGGCATGATGTTATAAACTCAAGCAAAAAGAATGTGAAACTTGAGTCATCATCGCGAGTTAAATCTTATCTATCTTACCCATTATGCATGAAGCCAATTAAAGTCATTCAACAAAGTGAGTTTGAACTAGTTAATTATAGATTATCAAGTGTAAAAAATGTGATTGCAACATTAATCATGTGAACATAAACTCACATAAAAACAATATGAACGTTGTAAAATTTTACCATAAAAGCTGACATAATTCCTCATTTCATATCACCATTTCATCTCTTCAAGTCTTTCAATCTGTCTCGAAAATGGACAGAACTTTTGATTCGCGAAATGTGAACACTTGGAGCCAACAAATTGTAACAGAAGAGGGTGTTTCCGAAAGGCGAAAAGAATTTTGTTGCAAGTTGTGCACTAAAAAATTCTCGACGGCGCAGGCATTGGGTGGTCACCAGAACGGTCATACAGCTGAGCGAGAGTGGGCGAAAAAAATCGAAGCGATTAAGAAACCTAATGATCCCAAATCACCTAGCCCTAAAGGCCTTCCTAGAACTCAACATCTTCCTTTGACTATCCTCCCAAAGCCACCAATTAATCACCCAAACTATTTGCTTAATTATCCGAAACCAACCATAGGGTTGACTTCAGGACAATCTAGCCAATCAAATGTCACATTGCCCCAAAGTCGACCAGTGTCGACTCATGGTGGGCTGGGGTTGATGGGGCCAAACCCCTTACTAAGAGGTCATGGTGGTGGACCACAAGGTGGTAATAGCGTTCCTTGGGGGCGTGCTCCTACTTTTCAGGGGATGGTTGGTAGTGGGAGTAGCAATGACACCACTTGGCGTTTAGGAGCTGGAAATATTTGTTTCGTTAATGGAGGGTATGATGGTGCTGGTAGCAGTAGCAGTAGTAATAGTGGAATAGGTGGTCAGAATATTTTGGAACTTTCGTTAGGCGGAAGTAGTCGAGTTGATGAAGATACCGTCAATGATGATGATGAGAATGACGGTAGAACGATTGATTTTCTGTCGAGATTTGGGAAAGTTAACGGTGAAGACTAAGAAAACAAATGAATTGTGAATGATATGATGGTGCTTTGGTTTTAAATTTGGATCTTTATTATCTTATGTTCGTTATGTTATCTTTTCTTAAAGTTTTTATTGATCATGTTTTTCGTTTTTTAGAACTTAGTGATAATGGAATGCTAATGTAGTCATGATCTTTGGTTTGAATAAAATTTGGTAAATCGTCATTTAGCTTCACCGAATCTACTTTTCTTTACTTCATTGTATATGTAATATTATTTAATCTTTATATCAAGTCATTTATTAGTTTTAACATAATAATATCTCGGGTAATCTAAATAGGTAAATTTAACATTGAACAGCCGGCCTAAAAAATGAAACCACTAAGTTTATAGGTTTACAAAAAATAAATATCAAAAATCCTATCTAGTACTGTAAGCCCATGAGTTTAACAAGATGTCTTGCTTCTAAGATCATTAGTTATTTAGTACTGTAAAATCAATTGGTAGTAGAAGGAGATTTTGTTTCTATCTATATTCATTGTGAGACTTTGGTTTGCAAAGCAACAAACCTCCCCTTAAACCCAAGTCCATTCGGGTCTCCCCTCCACTGAGAGGTGCGCCATTTGCGTCGTCCACCGCATCCAGACTATATAGCTAACTCTGATACCACTTGTTGGATCGAATAGCCCAGCAACGTGTCTTACATATAAACTCGTAAATTTCTTAGTACTCTAAAATCAACTGGTAGTAGAAGAGGTTCCCCTAGACTTATAAGCATACATATGTCCCATAATAGTTGTTTTATTAAAGCGGAAAATACGCCAATCTTCTAACTATTTATTATGTGAGGTGAGTTTCATAGGTTAGGAGTAGAGCTATACGTTGACGCGATGGGTCGTTAGGGCAAGTTAAGCACATAGATTATGTAACTTAATAATTTTTTTTTTCATCGTTTTTCATCTATTAAGAAAACCTTTCGGCTCTGGCCTGCAAATATTTTTCATTTCGGTTAATTTTCTGATTTACTCAAAGATTGAGCTAGGTAATTTTGTTTTTCCTACAATAAATGTAGGTCTCAATTCTAGTTTTAGGTGAAATTCAATTTGTTCATGGTGAGTCCAAGATTTTCTTTGTCGATTAATCACGATCACATATGCTACAAGGAAGCAGGGTTTTAGACATCATCATCAATTTTTCATCTTTGACGATAAATAAAACATGAGCTACTAAAAAACTATCTATCTACTAAAAAACTAGTTAAAAAGATTAAAAATGATTAACGCAAAAGCACACATATATTTCTTTCCTTCAATCTATCACGAAATATTAATCTACTTCAATTCTTATGGTTGCGTTTTGGCGAGATTAAGAAATCATTGCATTTGTATTACTTACTACGACGGAGGTGTATGATTAAAACATATAAAAACAACTGTACTTGGAAAATATTGTGTGTATCTAGAGTTGAAAAGCTTATTTAGATATTTACGATGTACTAGTTTCTGTTAATGTTAGTCACGCGGCAGGGTCGGATTTGAGGGCGTGCAACACGTGCGCTTGCACAGGGCCCATAATCCCAAGGGGCCCATAATCAAAAAATATACAGTACTAATGAAAAACTTAACTTAATTTTTGTATATACAAATGGCCTATCTTTTGTTGATTAAACAGGGTTCATATGAAAAATTGAAATTGACGGGACGCCCGGAAGCTTTAACTCATGTTCGTTAAAGAATGGTATACTTCGAAGTAGGATATCATCATATCAATTCTGTTTTGGGAAATAAATTTGAAAAAATTATCACTTGATCCTGTTTAAGTCGACACATTTAAGAACGAGAATTGTTAAACTTAATATATAAAAGCAAACTTAGTTTAGAATTTATTTATTGCATAATCTCATTTGTGGTATTTCTGGATGTTTCAGATTTATAGTGTAAAAAGTTATAAACTAGAGGGTCTGGATGTTATTCGTGGATTCTGGAGGACTACAGATGCTAAAGTGTTAGATGTTGAAGGGCCGTTGTTGACAGAGTCAAAGGTTGATGGGCTTTGACACATTCCAGCAAAGTTGAATGGCCAATATTAGACCTTACGTCAGTGAAATTTCTGCTTGTTCACTATACTAGTTTAACACAGTATATATAGTGACCAAAATGGTCATGAAAATTGGATCCTTTGAATACGCGAAAGAATGAAATAAACTCAATTGAAGGTTAACTAATCTGCGAATAATTTTTACAAGTACAAAGATTAGTTAACCTTCAAATGATATTCTTATTTTACGACTATTTGAACCGGGTATAAGTAATCTCGGACCTAGACCCGATAAAGAAAATGAGTCCCAAACCGGAACCAAATACCCGACAGGTCCCATTTATTACTAACTAGCGGGTAAACGGTTTTACCCACGGATTTTCAAGTCCGCGTTTACTTATCAACTATCGGAGATACAGGTCTCTACACGGGTATCGAGGTCTTTATTTTTGTCATCCCTTTCAACAGTGCTATCAAAATGAGTAATCTATAAAATAACAAATTTGTCAAGAAATACTACATTGGATTTCATGTTTAAAGTATCACAAAATTACACCTTTAAAACAAAAACATCCGAAAAAAAAAAAAGATATCATAAAAATCAAAGACATAAAAAGGTAGCAATTAAGACACTTATTTGCTACCACATTGAGACTCCAAATGAATACATGGAAATGGATCGAATATATGGAAATGGATCTGCAAAAATATGGAAGTATATTGAATTAACAAATAAAATTAAGGTAACAAATGAAACACTAAATTATCAAATAGAAGAAAGGTAACAATAAGAAAATAACAGTGAATTTGACCTACCTTTTATGCAAGGCTGATTTGATAACAGTTATCATGAAGATCAACAAGTCATCATCCATCAAGTATTCCAACCTTCATCAACTCATTGCAGTCATAATCAATCGCTTGATAATATGCTTCAGACTCTTTTGAACAAGTTGTAATAGATATAATACGATACAACATTATTAATATAGTTTACATATAAATGGCTATAAACACAATCAAATAAATTATTACCTCTTATTTCACCAAACAATCAACTTTGTGCACACATTAATGCTTCCAATATATCCGGATGAAGGCGACTACGATGAAGACTCACTAATCTGCCACTTGTGCTAAATGATGACTCGAAAGCAATAGTTGTGATCGGAATTGCTAATACATCACGAGCAAATTTTTGAAGAGTTGGGTACTTCACGTCATTTGTCTTCCACCAAGCTAGTATATCATGATTCATATTTGGTGGACAAACTTTCTCTTCAATATAATGGTCAAGTTTCTCTTCAATATAATGGTCAAGCTCCTATTTACTGCTTCCTAAAATATTTAAAACAAAATGTGTATATATATTATATACAGACAATCATTAAAGATAAAAGATATAAAATATAGTAAATTAGTAAATTACATAAACAGCAAACTTAACCTGATGTGTTATACTCTACCACATATTTGACAACTATTCATCACATGTGGCAGAGGATAACACATCAGGTTAAGTTTACTATTGTAGTTTACTAATTTACTATCTTTTATCTTTAATACATGTGTACATAATATATATATATATATATATATATATATATATATATATATATATATATATATATATATATATATATATATATATATAGAGAGAGAGAGAGAGAGAAGTATTTTTTTGGGAGGAATTGGGGGAAGTAAATTATTTTTTATTTTTTTTTTGAATTTTTTTCCAAACATAAAGATCACATGAAAATATGAACATTTAAAAAAGATACTTTGTGACGAATTTTTATTATTTTAGCGGGAAATCGCTTGAAGAAATAAATAATAACATTCATTATAAGTAATATTTTAATTAGAGTTTATTTGCATCGTTTTGTTTTCATCTTGTGTGAAGTATTTTTTTCGAAATTTAGCCCGATTTAGAGTTTAGGGTTTAGTGTTTTGGGTTTAGTCCCTAAACCCTAAATCGTTCGTGTTAAAAAATTAATCTAAACCCTAATTTCTAAACCTTAAACCCTAATTTCTAAACCCAAAACTCTAATTTCTAAACCCTAATAGCTAACCCTAATTTTTAACCCCCTAATTTCTAACCCCTTAAAAAAAACTCAGAAGCAAAATATCCATTGCAATGAATGTTATCATTTATTTCTTCGAGCGTTTTTCCGCCAAAATAATAACATTTATCACAAAGTGTCTTTTTTAAATATTCATATTTTCATGTGAATGCTTGAAGAAAAAAATTATTTCCCTCCAAAAAAGTAATTTCCTCTTGATTAAAACAATATGTATGTATATATATATATATATATATATATATATATATATATATATATATATATATATATATATATATATATATATATATATATATATATATACACTAGCTTGGTGGAAGACAAATGGCTTGAAGTACCCAACTCTTCAAAAAATTGCTCATGATGTATTAGCAATTCCGATAACAATTGTTTCTTCAAAGTCATCATTTAGCACAAGTGGCAGGTTAGTGAGTCCCCATCGTAGTCGCCTTCATCCGGATACATTGGAAGCATTATTGTGTGCACGAAGTTGGTTGTTATGTGAAATAAGAGGTAATAATTCATTTGATTGTGTTATATAGCCATTTTATATGTAAATTATATTGATAATGTTGTATCGTATTATATCTATAGCAACTTGTTCAAAAGAAGTCTAAAGCATATTGTAACACGATTAATTATGACTGCAATGAATTGATAAATGTTGGAATACTTGATGGATGATGACTTGTTCATCTTCATGAAAACTGTTACCAGATCAACCTTGCATAAATGGTAGGTCAAATTCACTGTTATATTCTTATTGTTATCTTTCTTTATTTGATTATTTAGTGTCTCACTTGTTACCTTAGTTTTATTTATTAATTCAATGTACTTCCATATTTTTGCATATCTGTTTCCATGTACTCATTTGAAGTCTCAATGTGGTTGCAAATCAATGTCTCGGTGTGGCACCAAATAAGTGTCTTAGTGGTAACCTTTTTATATCTTTGATTTTTATGATATCTTTTTCATTCGATTATTTTTGTTTTGGAGGTGTAATTTTCTTATGCTTTAAACATAAAATTCAATGTAGTATTTCTTGACAGATTTGTTATTTTATAAATTATTTATTTTAATAGCATTGTTGAAAGGGATGACAAAAATAAAGACCTTGATATCCGTGGGGAGACCCTAATCCCGAATAGTTAATAAGTAAACGGGGACCCAAATACTCGTGATGAAAACTGTTTATCCACTAGTTAGTAATAAAAGGGACCCCAGGTATCTGATCCGGGTTTGAGACTAGTTTTCCTTATCGGACTCGGGTCCGGAATTACTTATACCCAGTCAGATGTCATCCCTAACTAATGGAGTAATACATTATTATATGATTTGAATATAACTTATTAAAATATGTATAACAGATATACACACTAATTATTCAATTTAACGACATTGCTAGCATTTACTAGCTACAGATCGGCCCGCACGTTATTGCGGGTACGTTTCATTTGGTTAACATAGGCTGCATTACTGTGGGATATGATTTCGTTTTATAATTTAAATACAATTTCAATCATTTATAAAAATAATACGCATATCAACGATCGTTAAAAATACCCTATTTGTTTTTTTAGTATTCCTTTTCGAGATATAAAAATTAATGTCATGAATAGTTAGCATTACTTGTGGTCGGGGAAAGCTAATAAAAAAAATATTTTGTATATATATAGTTAAATATATTAAATATTAGTTAAAAAACATGTTAAATATTTTGTCACTAATTATTTTTAAAACAAAAAGAATGTTAAATATATAGTTAGTAAATAAAGAAGAATGAGTTAAGCCACTATATGTCGAGGATGTCGTATGACATAGTCAAACGACTAATTCATGCGAGAGTAAACGACTAATTCATGCGTGAGTATGAAAATATAGTCATATAAAGCTTTAAAATGATGATGTTATCATTAAGCTAATTACTCTTTAATTTTTATAATGAAGATGTCATAATTATATATTAATTTAATTATAAATATAATATAATACAAAATCTTTTATAAAAGGAAATACTAATTTCTCCTAAAATGTAATTTTAATTTTCTAAAAAAAATTTAAAAGGCATTTATTATTACTAATTATTATTATTATTATTATTATTTGTAAAAACAACGACAAGTTTCTTAGTCAAACGGGTCATTAAAATAAATGACTTTAGCATTTACATTCACTTAATACCTAAAACATGTCATTAAACTGTTTCGTTTAAACAAACCCGTGATTTAACAGGTCATTTCACTAGTTAGTATATATATATCAAACGACTAATTCATGCGAGAGTAAACGGCTAATTCATGCGACAGTATTAGTATATAAAAATATTAAGTTAATATTAATATTAATATTAATTTAATATTAATATTAATTTAATATTAATATTAATATTAATAACAACATTTATTAGCTTAATAAAAATGGTTGACTAAAATTACTCTCAACGATGATGCAATTGTTAGGATAATTAAAATGACAACTTAGCACACATAATTGCTGCCTGTAAAAGTTAAAAAATATTTGATCACTGTCATTCATGACTTGAATAACGAAAAATATCTTGGACCACACCATGACAAAACACTGTTTCACTATTCACCGATAGTAATTAGGGGTATTTTCGTCATTTCCCTTTTTTTGTCCCCAACGATAAAAGAAGCAACTTTCGTAAAAGAACCAACCCTTCAATGTTACCAAAAGATGTCGAAAAACAAAATTTGTTTACAAAAAAATCAACTAACTTTTTTTTTTCTTCTCTCTTTTCTTCCTCAACGATAAAGAGGCAACTTTCATAAAATGAACAACCCTTCAATACTACCAAAAGATGTCGAAAAACATTCTTTTTTACAATATAGGTCAACTAACTTTAAAAAAAAAACGAACGCTAAAAGAAGCAACTTTCACAAAATAAACAACCCTTCAATGTTAGATGTCGAAAAAAAAATTCTTTTTTATAAAATAGATCAAGACTTTTTTTTTCGCATTCAAAACGGAGCCCCCGGCGCGAAGCGAGGGCTCCACAACTAGTTTAGTTCAAATGACCGGTTATTAAATTAAAATATATTTTTTTAACTACGAAGTAATAACAAAATAGAATATATTATTATAATTATAATAATAATAATAATAATAATAATAATTAATAATAATAATAATAATAATAATATTATTATTATTATTATTATTATTATTATTATTATTATTATTATTATAAAACCTTTTGTTAATTATTAAACAAAATTAAATTTTATTCTAATCATCAAATGATATTAGATGAAAGAAATGTTATAAAATAAAAAAACCTAGTTAAATGTGATAAAATAAAACCATCGAAATCTTTCTCCTAGATGCTATTGCCATTGGGCCGAATAAATATGGATAAATAGTATAATTGTTGGAATTATCTTTGAATAAGGATGAGATCGGTTCCGGAACCGTACCGAATAGTACCACTACCAAAATTGGATAAAATGGAGAATTAAAACCATACCGAAATTTCAATACTGTATCGGTTTCGGTACCGGTACGGGACCGGTATTTTTTGGTTTAGTACCGCAATTTTTGGACAATGGTATAGATAATACGAGTGACGTGGTATATAAATTATTTTTTCCCAAATATATATAGTGTAAATTATTCGTTAAAGAACAATGATATATTAATAAGATGAAGATGAACATGCGATAAACAAATATAAGAATAACGAATTCGTTGGATTCTGCTAGTTGCCCGAGATGTAATCTAGCTGGGGAAGACTTGAAGCATGTATTCTTCGAGTGTCAAAGTTCTTTGGATTTGTGGAGGTTGCTTCGAAGGGTTGAGTTGTAACATGCCGAATTTCATGTCATGGAACGAGTTTGAAACTTGGTTCAATGCTTGGCCTGCTAATTCTGATACGAAGATGAAGGTGATGGTTTCGGTGGTGACTATGTTGTGGATTATTTGGCGGTGTCGTAACGTGGTTGTCTTCAATGACACTTTGGTTAATCGGAGTAATTTATTTTGTTTCATTAGAATGTATTCCTTCAATTGGCTAAAAAACAGAAGCAAATTAGTTTCAAATTGGAACTCTTGGCTTCTGAGTCCTTTGTAATTCTCTAGCTCCTTGCTAGTTTATTTTTATAAATAAAATATATTTGCCGTTAAAAAAAAAAGAATGACGAAAAATATTGGTAAACAAAAATTGCATACATGTACTATCTATTAAAAATAGAAAAAATTCGTGTAAAATTCGTCTAAATAAAGTTTAACAAAAAAAACCAACTAAGCTTCGGACGTCGTCCAAATGAACGGCAGGACGGCGTCCAAGAAATTGGGACGTCGTCCAAATGAACTGCCAGGGGCTGTCCCCGGAGTCCAACTTAAGCGAACGGAAAACCCGCTTTCCGACACTTCTAATCGAAATGACTTTCACAACACGTTATAATAATTAAAACTAAGAGTTTTTGATGTGCGTAGAGGTGTATACAAAATAGTTATATATTTACTAGGAAATACTATTGAAAACGATACAATTTTACACAAGTTATTTATTTATTTATAGAGTGGATATACCTAAACCTTGCTACAACACTTATAGGCAGTGTACCTAATCGTACAGTAGTGTAGTTTTTAGTAAGTCCGGTTCGTTCCACAGGGAGCTAGCCAAGTTTAACGCTATATTTTTAAAACTATATTTGTATAAATATAAATATAAATATAAGTAGTATTATTATTATAAAAGGGGTTTTTTACCGTTTAATGACCGGTTTGTCGATTTTAAAAACTTTAGTCGCAGTTAAAACCTAATGTAAAATATTAAAAATAAATATAACTTAATTTAAAGCGTAAAGTAAATAACGATAATTAAAGTGCGATAAATTAAAATGCGATAAATAAAATGACAATAAATAAAATTGCGATAATTAAAAAGTGCAATAATTAAAATGACAATAAATTAAAGTGCGATAATTAAAAGTGCAAATAAATATGAAATAAAGGAATTATGCTTATTTAAACTTCCGTAATCATGATGTTTGACGTGTTGATTTTAGTTTATGACCATGGGTTAATTGTCCTTTATCCTGGATTATTCAATATGTCCATCTGGTTTTTGTCCATAACAGTCCATCAGTCATAAATATAAAGTGCGAGTGTCCTCGTCAAATTATCCTTATATCCGAAGTTAAATATTCCAACTAATTGGGGACTTAAACTATAATTACACCAATTTTCCTTGTATATAATTCACCCCTGTTTTAATAAGTCCATTGACTATTAATCCATTCCCGTGTCCGGTTAAATGAACGATTATTAGTACTTATAAATATCCCGCCCATCGTGTCCGATCGAGTGTATGTGGTTATTTATAGGTACGTCCAATTGTAAATCTTTATATTAAATTAACAAACTATCATTTAATTAAACAAATATAAAGCCCATTAATAGTCCATAGTCTAATTTTCACAAGTGTCGTTCTTTTGTCCAAACCCCAATTATGGTACAAAGCCCAATTACCCAATCTTAATATTTAGCCCAACATCATGATTACTTCGGCTTAAATAAGCATAATAATAACTTAGCTACGAGACATTAATTTAAAAAGGTTGAACATAACTTACAATGATTAATAATAGCGTAGCGTTACACGAACAGAATTTCGACTTACACACTTACAACATTCGCTAACATACCCTTATTATTATTAAAATTAAAATTAATATATATATATATATATATATATATATATATATATATATATATATATATATATATATATATATATATATATATATATATATATTACGTTGAGAGATAGAGAAGAGAAAAAGATGTGTGATATTCAGCCGAAAACTGCGAAATTTATAGGATGTCACCAACTTTTTTGCTCCATGCGATCGCATGGAATTTGGTCTTTCTGGCCATGCGATCGCATGGCCTGGGATTCCAGCTCACATTCGTTTGTTTGCTTCTTGCCGACGGTTTTATTAAATAATATAATATATATATAATTTTAAGAATTAATTATTTATTATATTATATTTATGTGCATAGTTGACTTGTAATTTTTAGTCCGTTGCGTCGAGCGTTGAGAGTTGACTCTGGTCCCGGTTCCGAATTTTTGAACGTCCTTGCGTACAATTTAATATCTTGTACTTTGCGTTTCGCGGCTCGTACTTTTGTAACTTTTAGACGTTTCTCATCAATAATTTGAACAACTTTGATTGTACTTTGTACTTTTAAGCTTTTTGGTCGTTTGCGTCTTCAATTCGTCAAATCTGTCTTTTGTCTTCACCTTTTATTATTTAAACGAATATCACTTGTAAATAGAACAATTGCAACTAAAAGCTTGTCTTTCTTGAGGGATAGTGCTATGAAATATATGTTCGTTTTTAGCATTATCAAATATTCCCACACTTGAGCGTTGCTTGTCCTCAAGCAATATAGTCTTGAAATAAAAATACTAGAATCACTTCTTTATTCTTCACACTTTGTACATCAGTGATTTTTATACGGCGGTATGAACAATGGTAGTAACGATGTGGTTTACAGTCCCACATGACTATGAAAATTTAGATCCTTTAGGAAATTGGATCTTTATGAAAACATTTGATCTTTTGAAAATTCAATCTAGCTTTTACCCTAGATAAGTTTTCCGGAATAACCCTCACCGGTGTTTGCAAAATCTTTTTGTGGGTTTTGTGGGTTTCAGATTTGAAAATTTTAGCTCAAAACTTGCGATTTTGTGTCACCCACTTGCTAACCTTATATTGGGAAAGCAACACGTCCAGTATACTTGCTCAGTATATTACCTTTCAGTAAACTACCATCCGGTTGTAAAGGAAAGCGTTGAACAAGCAACTGTTAAGGCAATGTCCCGTGACATGCTTTTGTTCATGGTCCACAACGTGTCGGATGCAATTACTATCCTTTGTAGGAGCAATAGTAAAGGTCACCCTATAGTTTTTCGGTCTGGCACAAGGTCCTATCTTAGACCATGCTATGCAACCACCGTTCTTACGGTTGACACCCGATTTGGTTCAGGTGACCTAATGAATTTCAGGTGAATTCCTAGGATTTTACGTTCAATGGTAATGAACGCATTGAAAATAGGGTTTCAGAAAACAAATTGGTTTTAATTTTGATCAAAATATTTTCTCGTTCAAGCTCGAGTTTAGATATCATCGAATTCCATGAGTTTGTAATTCTCAATCTTTAAGGTCAATCTCAAGGATTGAGTAATATCAGGCTTAAAAGCTGATTTTTAATCTTTAAGGAGATTATCCTTTCTGGGGGTCTGATTCATTAGTCTTATCAAGCTAATTTGCACGGCGCCTCTCCATTTTACGAGATAAATCCTTCTCATGGTTAGGATAAATCTGACTACTTGGTGACCCTGTTTGATGCTGAGGTCCGTGAATTTTCTGCTGATTTTAGAGATGACTTTTCTAGATTTTTCGTCAACCTACAGCTGGTCTGGACGACAACTTTCTGACCTAAATCAAGAAGCGCGTGTCTTTTTCTGAAGACTTTACTTCATTTTAATGATGGAATTGATTCATCGTGTAGATCCATCTTTTCTTTCAAATGTATTACAGTAAATCGGGTAAAACTGATTAGTTTAGTCCAAAGTAAAAGTACATGCAATAATCTGTACCACATATGTGATATGTGTTTTTAAAGAAATTGGTAAATTCTTCCCACATTTAGCTTTTATTTATTCTTTTCTTTGCCTTTTTATTCTCTTCTATTCCATTTTAAATGAATTCAAGCGTTTTGGGTTGTTTCTCCATTTATGTTCTCTCCGAGGTAACAATAATTTCGGCATTAACACCTAGTTTTATCGT
This sequence comes from Rutidosis leptorrhynchoides, assembly GCF_046630445.1. Taxonomy (NCBI): domain Eukaryota; kingdom Viridiplantae; phylum Streptophyta; class Magnoliopsida; order Asterales; family Asteraceae; genus Rutidosis; species Rutidosis leptorrhynchoides. The sequence continues at coordinate 363,845,309 of NC_092339.1, forward strand.
TCATAAATATGTATAATCATGATTTTGAATTCATTTAGTTGAAATTTTTTCAAATTTTCACAAAATTTGGCAATTAAACTAAGTGTAAACCCGAGAGAATTTATAACCCTTTCTCACACTTGAGATCATGCAATGCTCTCATTTGCATGACATCATACTATAATTATAAATTCATGAGGGTGATTAGTGTAGAAAAGTGATTAAAAATACCCAGTTTGCAAACATATTATTTTATATCACATTTGATATTTTGCGTCTTGTCGTCAAAATTAGTAGCTTTTGCTGAACTTAATGTCAGTCTTTGAAAGTGCGCTATTTGACCCTGTTTTGTATATAAGATAAACTAAAAATATATATATATATATATATATATATATATATATATATATATATATATATATATATATATATATATATATATATATATATATATATATATATATATATATTTATAAAACCTTTATTTATTAAAACAATTTAAATGAATAATTTTTTTTTGTTTCCTTTTACTTTAGGTAGTTTCGGTATGTTTACCTAGTCCGTCCCTCGACAAAATTTAAAATTTGTCGTTTTTAAAAGCAAAGATTTTTGGGTTTTTTTAATTTTTTTTGGTATACTTTAGATTAATAAAATTAAAAATAATGATAACAAAATTTTTTTTCACCCCGCCCTCGGGTAAAGCAATTTCGGTTCAATGACCTAGTCTTCAACTTACGATTAATTTTAGAAATCATTTTTTTTAAACTTAATGAAATAAAGTAAATTTTGTTTTTAAATTCACACAAAACTTAAATTGAAAAAGCGTATTAATTTCATACAAAACCTACAAAACAAAAATTCAGAATGGGGGGAGAAAACTAATTCTTTAGTGTCTGCTAGTGGAAAAGACCAATCGGATTTCATTCTCGAAACTACACGAGAATAGAACAACTAACTCTAGATAGCGTTTTCTTTTTAGAACATTTGAATCTCCCCACACTTAGGTTGCTGTGGTGTCGAAATTGTGATTTACTTCATCGTCAATTTCTTTTGGACCATAATCAACTTGCATATCTGTGACTTTTGCTTTAAGCCATTGGTCGGATTCCTGTGTAATATCCACAAATTCAACTAGTTTCGCCTTTTCTTTAGGCGAAAGATTGGATACTAACCGGTTACATAACTTAAAGTTCCCCTTGGTTCTAGCATCGCGAATCCGTTTAATAAGTTTCTTCATTGAACTATTAATAACGGAGTCATTTAATTTCGTATCAACAACGGGGTTCTTTGTTATCAGGTCATCATTAGGTGTTACTTCATTTTCCCCATACTTAGGCGTTTTATTATTGTTAAGCACTACCGTTGGAGTTGGTAAATCAATATGGTTTTTACCAATCGTTTTTGTTGGTTCAACGGTTTTGGTTGGTGGAGATTTAGACTTTCGACTCACAAAGATGATCGATTTTTCATCATCACTAAGTGTCATTCTACCCTCTCTTACATCAAATTATGCCTAGGTGGATGCTAAGAATGGTCGACCTAAAATTAGAGGAATGTTTGAATCCTCTTCTATGTCAATGACAATAAATTCGACTAGAAAGGTTAAATTAGCTACTTGAACGGGTAGGTTGTCAGCAATTCCAACTGGGTGCCTAATGGTTTGATCAAAGAGTCGAACACTCATTTTCTTTAGACTTAACTCACCTACTCCTAATCTCTTATATAATGAAAGAGGCATAACACTCACTCGCACCTAAATCTGCTAGTGCATCATACATGACACAATCACTAAGTAGACAGGGAACAATAAATTCACCCGGATCACCCAACCTGGGTGGAGGTTTTGGTGGAACTGTCTTTACCGGGTTTATCTTTACGGTTTTTGTTTCTTGTACTTTCTTATTCTTCTTCTTCTTTCCAGAGGTATCACAAACTTTATTACCTATTACTTGCTCATATTCAACTCCTTTTCTTGGAAACGGGATGGGTGGTCTGTATGGTGCCACCACTGGCTTTACATACTCGGGTGGTAGTGGTGGTGTAACTTCTTCATTGTTACTCACATCTAAAACCTTCCCATCTTCTAATGCTGGTTTTTCAGAATTCGTTGAAACCATATTAACATTCTCATTTCGAGGATTTACTTCAGTATCACTCGGTAGCTTTCCTTGTTCCCTCTCACTTATCATGCTAGCAAGAGTACCTACGTGTTTTTCTAGATTCAAAATGGAAGCTTGTTGAGTTCTTAATGACTGATCAAACCTCTCATTTGTTTGGGTTTGAGATGTAATAAATTGTGTTTGAGATTCCATTAGCTTTGCCATCATTTCTTCTAGATTTGACTTTTTCTCTTCGGTTTGTTGTGGTGGTTTATATAAGCTAGGTCTTTGTTGATTGAAAGTGTTGTTTTGAGTTGGTTGTTTATTCGGACCTTGTTGGTTATACGAGTTATTGTTTGGCCCATTTGGCTTGTAAAAAATGTTTTGATTTCGATTGAAGTTTGGCCTTGACGGTTGATAATTATTTTGATAATTATTTCCCGGCCTTTGGTTCATGTAGGAAACATTCTCACGTTGTTCCATCGTTTGCTCAATGTGACAATCTTTCGTTAAGTGTGGTCCACCGCATTGCTCACAACTGATTCGTATTGCGTGAATATCTTTAGTCATCTTTTCCATTCGTCTTTCGAAAGCATCTATTTTTGCGGAAACGGAATCAATGTCATAGCTAGAATCGGCTCTAGCCGCTTTAGATGATCGAAAAATATCTTTTTCTTGATGCCACTCATGTGAGTGGGATGCTGTGTTATCAATAATTTTGTATGCTTCAGTTGCGGTTTTCTTCATAATGGAACCACCAGCTGTTATGTCGATGTCTTTTCGTGTAGCAACGTCGACACCTTGGTAGAATATTTGTACTATTTGATAAGTGTCTAAACCATGTTGCGGACATCCTCTCAACAACTTTCCAAATCTTGTCCACGCCTCATATAGAGTTTCATTTGGCTTTTGTGTGAACGTAACTATTTCTCCTTGAAGTCTCACGGCTTTAGATGCCGGAAAGAATTGTTTAAGAAATTTTTCAACTAAGACATCCCATGTATCAATCGCCCCTTCAGGTAACGATTCTAACCAATCTTTGGCTTCTCCCTTTAAAGTCCAGGGAAATAACATGAGATAGATATGTTCATCCTCAACTTCTCTGATTTTGAATAGAGTACAGATCCTATTAAAGGTTCGAAGATGTTCGTTTGGATCTTATTTTGGCGTACCACTATATTGGCATTGATTAGTTACCATGTGTAGGATTTGTCCTTTGATTTCATAATCTAGCGCATTAATATCTGGCTTAATAATAGCGTGACCTTGGTCAGTGCGTGTGGCTCTCATTCGGTCTTCCATACTTAGAGGTTCCGTTATTTCCATATTTGAAATTGTTGAATCCGAATCACTAGAGGATTCTGATTTAATGGTTTGTAGTTCAGGAGGAATGATTAGTGTTTCAGGATCTTGGAATTGTCCTTGAATATCCTCCGGGTTTTCAATTTTGAAGTCGGGTTCAAAAGATGGATTATCGGAAATTTGAGTTGGAGTACTTGTTCGACTTGTCGATGATTCTAAAGAAAAATCAATGGCGACAATATTGGCTAGATGTCTTGATCGAGTTACAGGTGGTGAACGTATAAAAGTTGGTGAACGTTTTGCTCGGTGCATTCACTGAATATCCTATTAGTTATAAAAGATAAAAATTATATAAGTTATCAAATTAATAGACTTTTCTGATTTTGCCCACGTTTCGAATAGCCAATAGATGCAGCAGGTAGCCAGGACCCTTTAAATCAGAAGCCCACAACTCGCCACTAACAAATCCAACTATTATTACGAACCAGAAAATTTTGGATGTCTATCAATTTAACCGCTTAAAATAATTTTTCGTTTTGAAATTTTAGAGAAGAAATAGAAAATTCTATGTCCTAAAAACTAGAGCGTATAGGCTTAAGAAAGAAAAAGAGCGCGTCGAAAAACGTCGAAAAATAAAAATCGAAAAATAAAAAATAAGAAAGAAAAACGTCGAAACTTAAAAGTCTAAAAACTAAATCTAAAAAGTTGCGCCTAAAGGTATTAAAGCTTAAAAGGAAATATATATCTAAAACGGCAATAACTTAAAAAGTACTAAAATCTTAAAACGGCGTCGCAAAATTTTAAAGCACCTAAATCTTAGTCTAAAGAAAAAGCACTTAAGGGATTTTACGGCAAATCCTAAAAATCTAGAAATAAAAACAACTATGGCAAATACTAAATTAAAAACTAATTACGAGCGAAAAACATATAAATTACGAATTAAACTAATTAAAAAGATACAAAAATAAAAAGATATAAAAAGTGATAAAATTACAATTTTATAAAAATATTATTTTTATATTATTATTTTATAAAAGTATTAAGTTTATAAATTTAGTAAAACTAAATTAAAACTAAAAATACAAAAATAATAAAACTAAAATTAATTAATTAAATAACTAACCCTAATTAAGGTTTTAATTAATAATAATAATAATTAATACTCCGTAATTATTGCTGTACCAGGTTCAGTAGGGCGTGTCAGGTTACCTCATGCGATCGCATGAGGTTTCCTTGTTAATTCCATGCGGTCACATGGTTCGTGGATCCAGGATATTGGGCCGCTACAGTATTGTGGCCCGATTTTTTTACTTATTATTATTTTTTTTCTTCTGTTTTTATAAAATATTTAAATAGAATAAATAAAAACTTATATTTTAAAAACTAAAATAAAAATAAAGAAACTTTATAATTTTATATATATTTTTAACAAACTCTTAAAAATATATAAATTTTGTTTTTGTTTTTTTTATATATTATTGTTATTTATAACAATTAAAACGTATTTTTACAAAAAGAAGTTAAAACTTAAGAAAAATCTTTTTTTTATATAGCGTTTCGCTTTCGGCGTTTAAGCAGTCCCCGGCAGCGGCGCCAAAAATACTTGATGTGCGTAGAGGTGTATACAAAATAGTTATATATTTACTAGGAAATACTATTGAAAACGATACAATTTTACACAAGTTATTTATTTATTTATAGAGTGAATATACCTAAACCTTGCTACAACACTTATAGGCAGTGTACCTAATCGTACAGTAGTGTAGTTTTTAGTAAGTCCGGTTCGTTCCACAGGGAGCTAGCCAAGTTTAACGCTATATTTTTAAAACTATATTTGTATAAATATAAATATAAATATAAATATAAGTAGTATTATTATTATAAAAGGGGGTTTTTACCGTTTAATGACCGGTTTGTCGATTTTAAAAACTTTAGTCGCAGTTAAAACCTAATGTAAAATATTAAAAATAAATATAACTTAATTTAAAGCGTAAAGTAAATAACGATAATTAAAGTGCGATAAATTAAAATGCCATAAATAAAATGACAATAAATAAAATTGCGATAATTAAAAAGTGCAATAATTAAAATGACAATAAATTAAAGTGAGATAATTAAAAGTGCAATTAAATATGAAATAAAGGAATTATGCTTATTTAAACTTCCATAATCATGATGTTTGACGTGTTGATTTTAGTTTATGACCATGGGTTAATTGTCCTTTGTCCTGGATTATTCAATATGTCCATCTGGTTTTTGTCCATAACAGTCCATCAGTCATAAATATAAAGTGCGAGTGTCCTCGTCAAATTATCCTTATATCCGAAGTTAAATATTCCAACTAATTGGGGACTTAAACTATAATTACACCAATTTTCCTTGTATATAATTCACCCCTGTTTTAATAAGTCCATTGACTATTAATCCATTCCCGTGTCCGGTTAAATGAACGATTATTAGTACTTATAAATATCCCGCCCATCGTGTCCGATCGAGTGTATGTGGTTATTTATAGGTACGTCCAATTGTAAATCTTTATATTAAATTAACAAACTATCATTTAATTAAACAAATATAAAGCCCATTAATAGCCCATAGTCTAATTTCCACAAGTGTCGTTCTTTTGTACAAACCCCAATTATGGTACAAAGCTCAATTACCCAATCTTAATATTTAGCCCAACATCATGATTACTTCGGCTTAAATAAGCATTCTAATGACCCGTCCTAATCCATCCGGATGAAGTCCATATCGATTATAAACGATTCATAATAGTTGGTTACATCGCGAGGCACTTGACCTCTATATGATACATTTTACAAACATTGCATTCATTTTTAAAAGACAAACTTGATTTACATCAAAAGTTGACGGCATGCATATCATTTCATAATATATCCAACTATAATATACTTAATAATAATCTTGACAAACTCAACAACTCGAATGCAACGTCTTTTGAAATATGTCATGACTGACTCCAAGTAATATCCCTAAAATGAGCAAATGCACAGCGGAAGATTTCTTTCGTACCTGAGAATAAACATGCTTTAAAGTGTCAACCAAAAGGTTGGTGAGTTCATTAGTTTATCATAACAATCATTTCAATAATTTAATAGACCACAAGATTTCATTTCCAGTTCTCATAAATAAACGTCCCATGCATAGAGACAAAATATCATTCATATGGTTTGAACACCTGGTAACCGACATTCACAATATGCATATAAGAATATCCCCATCATTCCGGGATCCTCCTTCGGACATGATATAAATTTCGAAGCACTAAAGCATCCGGTACTTTGGATGGGGCTTTTTGGGCCCGATAGATCTATCTTTGGGATTCGCGTCAATTAAGGTGTCTGTTCCCTAATTCTTAGATTACCAGACTTAATAAAAAGGGCATATTCGATTTCAATAATTCAACCATAGAATGTAGTTTCATGTACTTGTGTCTATTTCGTAAAACATTTATAAAAGCAGCGCATGTATTCTCAGTCCCAAAAATATATATTGCAAAGGCATTTAAAAAGGGAATAATGAAACTCACCTAATGTATTTTGTAGTAAAAATACATAGAACGACATTGAACAAGTATAGGGTTGGCCTCGGATTCACGAACGTATATCATTTGTGTATATATAGATTAATACACATAATCGTAATCGAGCAAATTTATATAATTTATATATTACTTGTGATATAAAGGTTATAGTAATAATTTATATACTTATATATTATTATCATAGTTTTTACATATTAAAAGTTTTGCTTATACAATATTTATTATATCATTACATTAATAATTTTAATAACTAATATTTATATTTGAATTATCATTATACATTTATTAGTATAAATGTATTAAGTACTTGTTAAAATATTTTTAATACATAATTTATATCAATATGTTTAAACACCCAAAGTTTTTAATATGTTAATATTTTAAGTAAATACATATTATATAGTTATATGAAAATGTCATATATTATATTATTAATAAATATTTATGTACTTGTTAATATGTCATTTTAAAGATATATGCTTATATATATATATATATATATATATATATATATATATATATATATATATATATATATATATATACATAAACTTATAATCAATGTATCTTGTATTTACTACTGATATTCATAAATAACAAATTATATACTTATTTTCCATTAAAACCATGTTCATAGAGTTTACTTATTCGTATTTGCATCGTTTTAAATAAAATTTTACATCATTACATATCTATACTTCTACGTATATCATATTTGTATTTATTATAAATATCGTGGTTATATCCATAGTGTTATCTTAATATATCATCACTTTAATTATACCTAATATAACCACAATCATACATTTTCTTATACATATTTTAATAATCATGATAATTATAATAATAACAAATAATAATAATAATCCTAATAATAATAATATTTAGTGATATTATTTAATAATAACTAAAATGATGATAATAATAATAATAATCATATACTAGTTTTTAACATAATAATAATAACAATTTATAATAACAATAACAATTAATAATGATAACAATAATAATATAATAATAATAATTAATAATAATGATAAATTTTTAGAAATTAACACTACCTCACAAGTTCTTCTAAAAAGAAAATGTGCCAAACCAAATTCGAACTCATGACCTCTTGAACACCCGCACACATCCTAAACCATTCCTCCGTCCCACACTTTTCTGATTATATAATCATACCCAAATTATTTAAACCCGTATTTGTGATCTCCCTTCTTCTTCTTTACAGCAACTGGATCGACCAAGGACACCAATCTTAATAACCATAGATTTAAGTTCAAATGGTTTAGGATGTGAAATTAATTCTTAAACGTTTTATTAATGGGATAATAATTCAACAAACACGAAAGAGAAAAAAAAATTATATACAGCGATTGCTGTGTCGACGGTTTGAACAAAAAAAAAATTTGATTTTGAGATTAGCAACGTTTGAGACAGAAATTATAAAACGAAATAGGTTTCAATTCACCTCCTGAAACTATTGGACTCATTAATTTAACCTAATTCATCACAGAAATCTCAAATTTTACGAAGAACGTATTAGTTGACTTTTGAAAATAAAAGTTTGACTCCCAAAATTCGTGATCAATAGAACGAATTGGATACTGATTTTTTCAGATAGTTTTAGTGAATAAATCCTAACATATCTCCATTTATACATTTTTTAATTTTAAACAGATTTGAATTGTAAAAAAAAAATTACGCGAGCAGAGAACCTGCTTGTTCTTCTTCATATTTCAGTTTTTATCACTTGCAAGTAGTAGTAATTGAGTATAAGGTAATTGAATGATTAATGAATTAACAAAGATTGATTGCTAATAGTTTTGTAGGGATTCATGTGTCTCCATCAAATCACGGACGAGGGAAAAAAAAAACACAGAAAGAGAAGAATAATAGAAGAAAATATAAAAGTGAAAGGAATAAAAAATTACGCGTTATATAACTCTATATATCTGTATATATATTATATTTTCTTTTATAGTATTATTTATTTATTATCTGTTATATATTTTTCTGTTATATAATTAAATGCATATCCGCTATAACTGAATTATTTATTTATCTGTTATTCAAATCTGTATATATTTATATGTGTATTTATAAAGCATATAACCAATATTAATAATAAATATATAAAAGTAATAATAACTAATAATTTTAATCATTCTTAACATTTATATTTAAAATCTTTATTTTAATAATTATAGTCTTTTAATTATAATTATGACAATGTTAATATTAATAATACTAATATTAATATTAATACCAATAATAACATTGATGTAATGATAATATTACTAATAGAACTATATTTTTTTTATAATTAAGTTTAATATATTAGTATTCCATATTATTGATTATGTCATATAACTCTATAATATACCTTTCATAGTAACTTATATTGATTATTAAATTTTATACACTTTAACATATATGACAATATACATTTAATAATAGTTATTTATAGAAATTATATATGTTTATATATAGATTCATTTTTAAATTTACACTTATTTATTTTGTATCCTATTTTACACATTTAATTCTAATGTTTATTGTTACCACTTATTGTATATTACGTTATTTAAACAAAGACACTTTATTAATCAACCTTTATTATATCGAATCAATTACGTTTATGTAAAGTATTATTCCTCTTATACTTTGTTGCCGTTTTTTAATTATTATTTATATATATTTGTATAGGCACATCAAGTTAACTATAATTGTTCGTGAATCGTTGG